>NW_022985720.1:0-126877 GCF_902459465.1 Asterias rubens
TTTCGGTATGAAGAAGTCTGGAAGCCGCCCTAATTTTTGAAATTTGATTTAGGGACATGCCAGGATGACGCAGGTACAAACTGCGTCTCTCTATCGTTTTTAGTTCCAGAATTATTCAAAAGTATAGCTGAAAGTTTTTATAAGTCCGGGCTTTTTTTCAGCGGCATATATTTGTTTTCTCCAATAATTACCACATGCCGTGTATATCATGCATTAAATGTCCCAAATTTATGGGGGGTGTCGGGTCTACTCCCTGGCCTCTAGCGTCGCTTTGAAAATCCCCATAGCACTAATTTTTGTACGAGAGGAAAGCCCTTGAAATTGTCAATCCAATGGTGCTAAACTTGTTTAGATTGAGCAATGATTTCGGGTCAAATTGACCCGTTGTACTTTTGATTTTCTTTGTGCACAAAAATCCCGTTAGGAGGCTTGTTGAGTTCGTTTCGGAGCACAGCCGCCTACTTTTAATTTTCGGTATGAAGAAGTCTGGAAGCCGCCCTAAATTTTTGAAATTTGATTTAGGGACATGCCAGGATGACGCAGGTACAAACTGCGTCTCTCTATCGTTTTTAGTTCCAGAATTATTCAAAAGTATAGCTGAAAGTTTTTATAAGTCCGGGCTTTTTTTCAGCGGCATATATTTGTTTTCTCCAATAATTACCACATGCCGTGTATATCATGCATTAAATGTCCCAAATTTATGGGGGGTGTCGGGTCTACTCCCTGGCCTCTAGCGTCGCTTTGAAAATCCCCATAGCACTAATTTTTGTACGAGAGGAAAGCCCTTGAAATTGTCAATCCAATGGTGCTAAACTTGTTTAGATTGAGCAATGATTTCGGGTCAAATTGACCCGTTGTACTTTTGATTTTCTTTGTGCACAAAAATCCCGTTAGGAGGCTTGTTGAGTTCGTTTCGGAGCACAGCCGCCTACTTTTAATTTTCGGTATGAAGAAGTCTGGAAGCCGCCCTTAATTTTTGAAATTTGATTTAGGGACATGCCAGGATGACGCAGGTACAAACTGCGTCTCTCTATCGTTTTTAGTTCCAGAATTATTCAAAAGTATAGCTGAAAGTTTTTATAAGTCCGGGCTTTTTTTCAGCGGCATATATTTGTTTTCTCCAATAATTACCACATGCCGTGTATATCATGCATTAAATGTCCCAAATTTATGGGGGGTGTCGGGTCTACTCCCTGGCCTCTAGCGTCGCTTTGAAAATCCCCATAGCACTAATTTTTGTACGAGAGGAAAGCCCTTGAAATTGTCAATCCAATGGTGCTAAACTTGTTTAGATTGAGCAATGATTTCGGGTCAAATTGACCCGTTGTACTTTTGATTTTCTTTGTGCACAAAAATCCCGTTAGGAGGCTTGTTGAGTTCGTTTCGGAGCACAGCCGCCTACTTTTAATTTTCGGTATGAAGAAGTCTGGAAGCCGCCCTAATTTTTGAAATTTGATTTAGGGACATGCCAGGATGACGCAGGTACAAACTGCGTCTCTCTATCGTTTTTAGTTCCAGAATTATTCTAAAGTATAGCTGAAAGTTTTTATAAGTCCGGGCTTTTTTTCAGCGGCATATATTTGTTTTCTCCAATAATTACCACATGCCGTGTATATCATGCATTAAATGTCCCAAATTTATGGGGGGTGTCGGGTCTACTCCCTGGTCTCTAGCGTCGCTTTGAAAATCCCCATAGCACTAATTTTTGTACGAGAGGAAAGCCCTTGAAATTGGCAATCCAATGGTGCTAAACTTGTTTAGATTGAGCAATGATTTCGGGTCAAATTGACCCGTTGTACTTTTGATTTTCTTTGTGCACAAAAATCCCGTTAGGAGGCTTGTTGAGTTCGTTTCGGAGCACAGCCGCCTACTTTTAATTTTCGGTATGAAGAAGTCTGGAAGCCGCCCTTAATTTTTGAAATTTGATTTAGGGACATGCCAGGATGACGCAGGTACAAACTGCGTCTCTCTATCGTTTTTAGTTCCAGAATTATTCAAAAGTATAGCTGAAAGTTTTTATAAGTCCGGGCTTTTTTTCAGCGGCATATATTTGTTTTCTCCAATAATTACCACATGCCGTGTATATCATGCATTAAATGTCCCAAATTTATGGGGGGTGTCGGGTCTACTCCCTGGCCTCTAGCGTCGCTTTGAAAATCCCCATAGCACTAATTTTTGTACGAGAGGAAAGCCCTTGAAATTGGCAATCCAATGGTGCTAAACTTGTTTAGATTGAGCAATGATTTCGGGTCAAATTGACCCGTTGTACTTTTGATTTTCTTTGTGCACAAAAATCCCGTTAGGAGGCTTGTTGAGTTCGTTTCGGAGCACAGCCGCCTACTTTTAATTTTCGGTATGAAGAAGTCTGGAAGCCGCCCTTAATTTTTGAAATTTGATTTAGGGACATGCCAGGATGACGCAGGTACAAACTGCGTCTCTCTATCGTTTTTAGTTCCAGAATTATTCAAAAGTATAGCTGAAAGTTTTTATAAGTCCGGGCTTTTTTTCAGCGGCATATATTTGTTTTCTCCAATAATTACCACATGCCGTGTATATCATGCATTAAATGTCCCAAATTTATGGGGGGTGTCGGGTCTACTCCCTGGCCTCTAGCGTCGCTTTGAAAATCCCCATAGCACCAATTTTTGTACGAGAGGAAAGCCCTTGAAATTGTCAATCCAATGGTGCTAAACTTGTTTAGATTGAGCAATGATTTCGGGTCAAATTGACCCGTTGTACTTTTGATTTTCTTTGTGCACAAAAATCCCGTTAGGAGGCTTGTTGAGTTCGTTTCGGAGCACAGCCGCCTACTTTTAATTTTCGGTATGAAGAAGTCTGGAAGCCGCCCTAAATTTTTGAAATTTGATTTAGGGACATGCCAGGATGACGCAGGTACAAACTGCGTCTCTCTATCGTTTTTAGTTCCAGAATTATTCAAAAGTATAGCTGAAAGTTTTTATAAGTCCGGGCTTTTTTTCAGCGGCATATATTTGTTTTCTCCAATAATTACCACATGCCGTGTATATCATGCATTAAATGTCCCAAATTTATGGGGGGTGTCGGGTCTACTCCCTGGCCTCTAGCGTCGCTTTGAAAATCCCCATAGCACCAATTTTTGTACGAGAGGAAAGCCCTTGAAATTGGCAATCCAATGGTGCTAAACTTGTTTAGATTGAGCAATGATTTCGGGTCAAATTGACCCGTTGTACTTTTGATTTTCTTTGTGCACAAAAATCCCGTTAGGAGGCTTGTTGAGTTCGTTTCGGAGCACAGCCGCCTACTTTTAATTTTCGGTATGAAGAAGTCTGGAAGCCGCCCTTAATTTTTGAAATTTGATTTAGGGACATGCCAGGATGACGCAGGTACAAACTGCGTCTCTCTATCGTTTTTAGTTCCAGAATTATTCAAAAGTATAGCTGAAAGTTTTTATAAGTCCGGGCTTTTTTTCAGCGGCATATATTTGTTTTCTCCAATAATTACCACATGCCGTGTATATCATGCATTAAATGTCCCAAATTTATGGGGGGTGTCGGGTCTACTCCCTGGCCTCTAGCGTCGCTTTGAAAATCCCCATAGCACCAATTTTTGTACGAGAGGAAAGCCCTTGAAATTGTCAATCCAATGGTGCTAAACTTGTTTAGATTGAGCAATGATTTCGGGTCAAATTGACCCGTTGTACTTTTGATTTTCTTTGTGCACAAAAATCCCGTTAGGAGGCTTGTTGAGTTCGTTTCGGAGCACAGCCGCCTACTTTTAATTTTCGGTATGAAGAAGTCTGGAAGCCGCCCTAAATTTTTGAAATTTGATTTAGGGACATGCCAGGATGACGCAGGTACAAACTGCGTCTCTCTATCGTTTTTAGTTCCAGAATTATTCTAAAGTATAGCTGAAAGTTTTTATAAGTCCGGGCTTTTTTTCAACGCATATATTTGTTTTCTCCAATAATTACCACATGCCGTGTATATCATGCATTAAATGTCCCAAATTTATGGGGGGTGTCGGGTCTACTCCCTGGCCTCTAGCGTCGCTTTGAAAATCCCCATAGCACTAATTTTTGTACGAGAGGAAAGCCCTTGAAATTGTCAATCCAATGGTGCTAAACTTGTTTAGATTGAGCAATGATTTCGGGTCAAATTGACCCGTTGTACTTTTGATTTTCTTTGTGCACAAAAATCCCGTTAGGAGGCTTGTTGAGTTCGTTTCGGAGCACAGCCGCCTACTTTTAATTTTCGGTATGAAGAAGTCTGGAAGCCGCCCTAAATTTTTGAAATTTGATTTAGGGACATGCCAGGATGACGCAAGTACAAACTGCGTCTCTCTATCGTTTTTAGTTCCAGAATTATTCTAAAGTATAGCTGAAAGTTTTTATAAGTCCGGGCTTTTTTTCAGCGGCATATATTTGTTTTCTCCAATAATTACCACATGCCGTGTATATCATGCATTAAATGTCCCAAATTTATGGGGGGTGTCGGGTCTACTCCCTGGCCTCTAGCGTCGCTTTGAAAATCCCCATAGCACCAATTTTTGTACGAGAGGAAAGCCCTTGAAATTGTCAATCCAATGGTGCTAAACTTGTTTAGATTGAGCAATGATTTCGGGTCAAATTGACCCGTTGTACTTTTGATTTTCTTTGTGCACAAAAATCCCGTTAGGAGGCTTGTTGAGTTCGTTTCGGAGCACAGCCGCCTACTTTTAATTTTCGGTATGAAGAAGTCTGGAAGCCGCCCTAAATTTTTGAAATTTGATTTAGGGACATGCCAGGATGACGCAGGTACAAACTGCGTCTCTCTATCGTTTTTAGTTCCAGAATTATTCTAAAGTATAGCTGAAAGTTTTTATAAGTCCGGGCTTTTTTTCAGCGGCATATATTTGTTTTCTCCAATAATTACCGCATGCCGTGTATATCATGCATTAAATGTCCCAAATTTATGGGGGGTGTCGGGTCTACTCCCTGGCCTCTAGCGTCGCTTTGAAAATCCCCATAGCACCAATTTTTGTACGAGAGGAAAGCCCTTGAAATTGTCAATCCAATGGTGCTAAACTTGTTTAGATTGAGCAATGATTTCGGGTCAAATTGACCCGTTGTACTTTTGATTTTCTTTGTGCACAAAAATCCCGTTAGGAGGCTTGTTGAGTTCGTTTCGGAGCACAGCCGCCTACTTTTAATTTTCGGTATGAAGAAGTCTGGAAGCCGCCCTAAATTTTTGAAATTTGATTTAGGGACATGCCAGGATGACGCAGGTACAAACTGCGTCTCTCTATCGTTTTTAGTTCCAGAATTATTCAAAAGTATAGCTGAAAGTTTTTATAAGTCCGGGCTTTTTTTCAACGCATATATTTGTTTTCTCCAATAATTACCACATGCCGTGTATATCATGCATTAAATGTCCCAAATTTATGGGGGGTGTCGGGTCTACTCCCTGGCCTCTAGCGTCGCTTTGAAAATCCCCATAGCACTAATTTTTGTACGAGAGGAAAGCCCTTGAAATTGTCAATCCAATGGTGCTAAACTTGTTTAGATTGAGCAATGATTTCGGGTCAAATTGACCCGTTGTACTTTTGATTTTCTTTGTGCACAAAAATCCCGTTAGGAGGCTTGTTGAGTTCGTTTCGGAGCACAGCCGCCTACTTTTAATTTTCGGTATGAAGAAGTCTGGAAGCCGCCCTAAATTTTTGAAATTTGATTTAGGGACATGCCAGGATGACGCAGGTACAAACTGCGTCTCTCTATCGTTTTTAGTTCCAGAATTATTCTAAAGTATAGCTGAAAGTTTTTATAAGTCCGGGCTTTTTTTCAGCGGCATATATTTGTTTTCTCCAATAATTACCACATGCCGTGTATATCATGCATTAAATGTCCCAAATTTATGGGGGGTGTCGGGTCTACTCCCTGGCCTCTAGCGTCGCTTTGAAAATCCCCATAGCACCAATTTTTGTACGAGAGGAAAGCCCTTGAAATTGTCAATCCAATGGTGCTAAACTTGTTTAGATTGAGCAATGATTTCGGGTCAAATTGACCCGTTGTACTTTTGATTTTCTTTGTGCACAAAAATCCCGTTAGGAGGCTTGTTGAGTTCGTTTCGGAGCACAGCCGCCTACTTTTAATTTTCGGTATGAAGAAGTCTGGAAGCCGCCCTAAATTTTTGAAATTTGATTTAGGGACATGCCAGGATGACGCAGGTACAAACTGCGTCTCTCTATCGTTTTTAGTTCCAGAATTATTCTAAAGTATAGCTGAAAGTTTTTATAAGTCCGGGCTTTTTTTCAGCGGCATATATTTGTTTTCTCCAATAATTACCACATGCCGTGTATATCATGCATTAAATGTCCCAAATTTATGGGGGGTGTCGGGTCTACTCCCTGGCCTCTAGCGTCGCTTTGAAAATCCCCATAGCACCAATTTTTGTACGAGAGGAAAGCCCTTGAAATTGTCAATCCAATGGTGCTAAACTTGTTTAGATTGAGCAATGATTTCGGGTCAAATTGACCCGTTGTACTTTTGATTTTCTTTGTGCACAAAAATCCCGTTAGGAGGCTTGTTGAGTTCGTTTCGGAGCACAGCCGCCTACTTTTAATTTTCGGTATGAAGAAGTCTGGAAGCCGCCCTAAATTTTTGAAATTTGATTTAGGGACATGCCAGGATGACGCAGGTACAAACTGCGTCTCTCTATCGTTTTTAGTTCCAGAATTATTCAAAAGTATAGCTGAAAGTTTTTATAAGTCCGGGCTTTTTTTCAACGCATATATTTGTTTTCTCCAATAATTACCACATGCCGTGTATATCATGCATTAAATGTCCCAAATTTATGGGGGGTGTCGGGTCTACTCCCTGGCCTCTAGCGTCGCTTTGAAAATCCCCATAGCACTAATTTTTGTACGAGAGGAAAGCCCTTGAAATTGTCAATCCAATGGTGCTAAACTTGTTTAGATTGAGCAATGATTTCGGGTCAAATTGACCCGTTGTACTTTTGATTTTCTTTGTGCACAAAAATCCCGTTAGGAGGCTTGTTGAGTTCGTTTCGGAGCACAGCCGCCTACTTTTAATTTTCGGTATGAAGAAGTCTGGAAGCCGCCCTAAATTTTTGAAATTTGATTTAGGGACATGCCAGGATGACGCAGGTACAAACTGCGTCTCTCTATCGTTTTTAGTTCCAGAATTATTCAAAAGTATAGCTGAAAGTTTTTATAAGTCCGGGCTTTTTTTCAACGCATATATTTGTTTTCTCCAATAATTACCACATGCCGTGTATATCATGCATTAAATGTCCCAAATTTATGGGGGGTGTCGGGTCTACTCCCTGGCCTCTAGCGTCGCTTTGAAAATCCCTATAGCACTAATCTTTGTACGAGAGGAAAGCCCTTGAAATTGGCAATCCAATGGTGCTAAACTTGTTTAGATTGAGCAATGATTTCGGGTCAAATTGACCCGTTGTACTTTTGATTTTCTTTGTGCACAAAATCCCGTTAGGAGGCTTGTTGAGTTCGTTTCGGAGCACAGCCGCCTACTTTTAATTTTCGGTATGAAGAAGTCTGGAAGCCGCCCTTAATTTTTGAAATTTGATTTAGGGACATGCCAGGATGACGCAGGTACAAACTGCGTCTCTCTATCGTTTTTAGTTCCAGAATTATTCAAAAGTATAGCTGAAAGTTTTTATAAGTCCGGGCTTTTTTTCAGCGGCATATATTTGTTTTCTCCAATAATTACCGCATGCCGTGTATATCATGCATTACATGTCCCAAATTTAAGGGGGGTGTCGGGTCTACTCCCTGGCCTCTAGCGTCGCTTTGAAAATCCCCATAGCACCAATTTTTGTACGAGAGGAAAGCCCTTGAAATTGTCAATCCAATGGTGCTAAACTTGTTTAGATTGAGCAATGATTTCGGGTCAAATTGACCCGTTGTACTTTTGATTTTCTTTGTGCACAAAAATCCCGTTAGGAGGCTTGTTGAGTTCGTTTCGGAGCACAGCCGCCTACTTTTAATTTTCGGTATGAAGAAGTCTGGAAGCCGCCCTTAATTTTTGAAATTTGATTTAGGGACATGCCAGGATGACGCAGGTACAAACTGCGTCGATCGTATTTAGTTCCAGAATTATTCAAAAGTATAGCTGAAAGTTTTTATAAGTCCGGGCTTTTTTTCAGCGGCATATATTTGTTTTCTCCAATAATTACCACATGCCGTGTATATCATGCATTAAATGTCCCAAATTTATGGGGGGTGTCGGGTCTACTCCCTGGCCTCTAGCGTCGCTTTGAAAATCCACATAGCACCAATTTTTGTACGAGAGGAAAGCCCTTGAAATTTTCAATCCAATGGTGCTAAACTTGTTTAGATTGAGCAATGATTTCGGGTCAAATTGACCCGTTGTACTTTTGATTTTCTTTGTGCACAAAAATCCCGTTAGGAGGCTTGTTGAGTTCGTTTCGGAGCACAGCCGCCTACTTTTAATTTTCGGTATGAAGAAGTCTGGAAGCCGCCCTAAATTTTTGAAATTTGATTTAGGGACATACCAGGATGACGCAGGTACAAACTGCGTCTCTCTATCGTTTTTAGTTCCAGAATGATTCAAAAGTATAGCTGAAAGTTTTTATAAGTCCGGGCTTTTTTTCAGCGGCATATATTTGTTTTCTCCAATAATTACCACATGCCGTGTATATCATGCATTAAATGTCCCAAATTTATGGGGGGTGTCGGGTCTACTCCCTGGCCTCTAGCGTCGCTTTGAAAATCACCATAGCACTAATTTTTGTACGAGAGGAAAGCCCTTGAAATTGGCAATCCAATGGTGCTAAACTTGTTTAGATTGAGCAATGATTTCGGGTCAAATTGACCCGTTGTACTTTTGATTGTCTTTGTGCACAAAAATCCCGTAAGGAGGCTTGTTGAGTTCGTTTCGGAGTACAGCCGCCTACTTTTAATTTTCGGTATCAAGAAGTCTGAAAGCCGCTCTACAACTTTGAAATTTGATTTAGGGGCATGCAAGGATGACGCAGGTACAAACTGCGTCTCTCTATCGTTTTTAGTTCCAGAATTATTCAAACGAATAAGTCCGGGCTATTTTTTCACGGCATATATTTGTTTTCTCCAATAATCACCACATGCCGTGTGTTTCATGCATTAAATGTCCCAAATTTATGGGGTGTGTCGGGTCTACTCCCTGGCCTCTAGCGTCGCTTTGAAAATCCCAATAGCCCTAATTTTTGTACGAGAGGAAAGCCCTCGAAATTGTCCATCCATTGGTGCTAAACTTGTTTAGATTGAGCAATGATTTTGGGTGAAATTGACCCGTTGTACTTTTGTTATTCTCTGTGCACAAAAAACCCGTAGGGAGGCTTGTTGAGTTCGTTTCGGAGCACAGCCGCCTACTTTTAATTTTCGGTATCAAGAAGTCTGGAAGCCGCTCTAAAACTTTGAAATTTGAATTACGGGACATGCCAGGATGACGCAGGTGCAAACTGCGTCTCTCTATCGTTTTTAGTTCCAGAATTATTCAAAAGAATAGCTGAAAGTTTTTATAAGTCCGGGCTTTTTGTCAGCGGCATATATTTGTTTTGTCCAATAATCACCACATGCTGTGTGTTTCATGCATTAAATGTCCCAAATTTATGGGGTGTGTCCGGTCTACTCCCTGGCCTCTAGCGTCGCTTTGAAAATCCCCATAGCACTTATTTGTGTACGAGAGGAAAGCCCTTGAAATTGTCCATCCAATGGTACTATACGTAATATGTACCTGATATACATTGTAAGAATTCTACATGTAAGTACAACACTGTGCACAAAGTCTCATTAATTTAGTGCAGAAAAGAAATACAACTTTAGGATAACCTTTGAAAATAAAATTCATATTAGATTATACCAGTCCATGTAACTATATTGTCATCAAACTTACCAAACAATTTTCACAACAAAAGACGAAGACAGGCGTGTTGCGCGTGGATCTTGCATACATTTACTTGCATACAGACAAAAGAATTGGGCACATGGCAAACAAAATATGTGCTACAAGTTGAATTGTGTGTCAAAGAACACTACTATACTGCCCTATTTTGTTTAAACATTACAACAAGGCTGAAAATTTGTGCTTACGTGTCAACTTAATACATGTAGTCTTTATGTCGGTTAATTACACTACACTCCGGTTAGTTACGTTACATAGTTAGTTACGTTACACTTTTTGACTGCTTCTATTTTCCACATGGTACAATTTTTATGATTTTCCTTATTTTAATTAAGGATTGCACAAAGTAGGACAATTCAAGATATAAACATTTTAATTGATTGCCTTCTCTAGAGGCGGAAACAATCGGAAGTTTTGGTTAGTTACGTTAGGCTTTAATGTGGTACAAGCTTCGCAGATTGATGGTCTTAATCTTTCACAATCGCAAATTTTGACTATTGCAGCCAATGTGTAGGTCCAATCAATGAATAAATATGGTTAGATTGATTTGATACCTTGTAATCTTCCCCATTCAGTAGAATTCCATGTTCTGACAATGTTTGTAAACAAAAGAAAGGTCTATAGACCTTTCTTTTGCAACGTCACAGCCCGAGTTTTTGCCAACCCAGATTGGAAAACTATAGAAAGCCATAAGTGCAAATCAAGAATAGATCGCTATTTTGGGTAACAATGTAAAACAAATTGTTGCTTTTGTTTAAAATAAAGCAACTTATCATGAGAGGTATTTTATTTAATTGGAAATTTGCAGAAAATGTTGAAATTTGTTGAAACATCTGTTTTTACGATTGAGTGTTTTACTAACATTCGGCCGACCATGCCAACCAAGGCGGTTTGTTTATCAACAAAAGAAAAGTCTGTAGTAATAAACACAACATTACGACTGCAAGAGACTAATCACAACTTGCGCATGCGTATTTTAATCACAACCATTCGCGGATTAGCTTCATACATACGTCGTGTTGGTTATTTTATATGCCTAGATTTCTGCTGCATGCTACTGCTTGCAATATTAAAGTATCGTCATCGAAGGAAGGTAAGATTTGTTGATGTTAAAACATTAAGCTTCATGAAAAACAGGATAAAAGTTCAAACAAAAGCTGTGTTTTTTTGCATTATTCTAGTAATATACTTGGGTCCATTGGAAAAGTTTCCGTATGGCGCCACCACTTTTTCATTCGATATGAAACAATATAGTATCCAATTTACCGCAATGAGATATCCCTTTTTGTAAAAATGAGTGAAAAAGTGGTGGCGCCATACAGAAAGTTATCCGATTCATTTTCGGTTGATACTAAGGTGGTGTTTGGTTTTATTTTCTAGTGAAAAAGTAAAATTTTCTGCCCTGCTGAAAAATAAAACCTACCATTCATTCATCACTACATAAACCATCCATAAACACTGGCATTCACTACACACTGGCTGGCACTGGGCCAAATTGTATAAATCTGAGAAATGAGTGGGGTACTACTCTAGTCGCAGCAATACCAATAGTAACTGTATGGTTTGGTATTCTGGCTGGTATTGGTAACTAGGCCTACTGCACTGGTAACAGTTTGCTAATTTATGATTTCAGCCATTTTTTTAAAGTTGCGATAATAATAATGCCATGAGAATGAAAATGATAGATTTGCGTCCACCGCCCGCATGCTCTGAAAGCTACCACCGAAAAATTTCATTATTTTCACAAAAAAAGACTCTGCATCACAAATGTTTAAGTAAGTTCAAATCATTGAACAAGGGTAATAAAGGTTATATTTACGCATTTTAGTAGTAGTACTATACAAGGCAGACAATCTGCTGCGATCGAGATTGCGATTGTTGTATTTGCAGTAAAACACACATCTGCTGTCGTTCATCTGTCGAGCGCAATCAACAAATTTGTGCGAAAATATTCTGCGCAATATTTAATTTGCGCTATGCAGAATAGGCAAATTTGTGTATCGAGCTCCAGTTCGCGCAATTTGAAGAGTGCACATCTTCATGTGCACAAAAAAGGAACAAAAGCCTCATGTCACTTCAAAAATGCCCAGGCGCAAATCTAAAACTTTCATTCTCATGACCTAAATAATATTGAAGTCCTATACTCAAGGCGCGGAATGTATATACAAACTTTCAGAAAGAAAGGTTATTGCATGCAGTGATGAATTCTGAGACCCTAATAATTTTAGCACTTTATAAGGGTTTACAGGGTGCTACGGCGCATACAGCAGCCACAGCCAGGAACACCTGGGCGAACCCCTTCTCTTTTCGATAAGTGTACTGGGTTCTTTTATATGCGTTACGCAACACATGGGACCAACAGCTTTACTTCCCATCCGAAGGACGAAGCAATGGTTAAGTGTCTTGTTTAAGGACTAAGTGTCACGGCTGGGGATTCAAGCCCACACTCTGCTGACCAGAAACACCAGAGTTTGATTTCGGTGCTCTTAACCGCTCAGCCAGTCATAACAGTTGGGGTAACGAATACGTAACGATTATCGCAAACTACAAGTTTTTGAGTTCGTGCTTACAACTTAACTTATAATACAGGCTTTATGAAATTTTGGCCCAGCCAGGGCAGTTGGACAATTTACCAGCGACGGTATATCACCGAAAATCGCTATTTTGCTGTACTGCAGTTTCAGGAATGACTTCCCTCTAAAAATTGTGTTATAACAAGAACCACTAACATGACTAATCAGAAAAAAGAAACGGTAATAAATAATATCAATTTGATTGAATGAAGTAGTAAAATTTTAGACCTAAAATTAGAAAGTAACTGAAAAATTTGATTTCTTTCTCAGATTTGACATCCCAAGAAGTATTTCAATATGTCGGACACGGAAGTATCGACACGATCCATCAAACTGAGCCTAACAAAGAGTGAGATCTTTGGTCTAGTCTTTCGGCTTGCTATACTTGGTGTGTCCACGTACTACGGAGTACGATGGATAGTCAAAGCAATGGACCCTACAAGGAAACAAAAACAAGAAGCAAAAGAACAGGTACACTGTTATTGGCATTGGGTAGTTGTGATGATCATAACCCTCCCCTGGCTTAGGACTACAATCCCGGCCATATCTCGTTGGGCCCCCGTGCCCCCTTTTAATGTTGGTTCTGATTGCACAGTCTTCTTCGTTACAGTCAATATCGAGAAGGGGGATTGGGGAGAGAATGTTTATTTTCTGTGGGAAGTGGACAGGGAATGGTTTCATGTAACGTTAGGAAAGGGTGGCCCAAGCACTTTTTGTTCTAGAAACTATAAGGCTTCCCTTCAGTTTGTAGAACTAGGGTTTTGATCTAAGTTCATGAGCTTAACTTTAAAGACCAGAGCCTAATTTCATGGCTCTTCTTACCATAGGCAAAGAATCAATGCTTACGGAAGCAGGGAATCTGGGCTTACATTAAACACTTTCACAGGTTAGAAGGGAATCTTTGCTTGTGCACATGGGTACTCCATGTTACTGGGCATTCTTCGCTTAATACACAGCTAGTGCAGAAACTCGGCACTTGCCCTGAGAAAAGGAGAATGGCAAATGCATTGTGCAGAATTCGGCGGTAAGCAGAGCCATGAAATTGGGCCATGGTTTTTTCCCTTATCAGGTCATAAACCAAATACCTAACCAAATACAAGATGAGAATAAGACCTAGATTTTGTATATCACCAACAGGCAGAGAAGTTAATGAAGAGTATCGGCGTCCAAGGAGTGAGTCTTAGCGATTATGAGATGAGCATCGCAGCTCAGCTCGTCGACCCACTGACGCTGTCAATCACCTGGCAAGACATCGGAGGCCTTGAGGAGATCTGCTCCGAGATCCGAGAAACAATTCTGCTTCCAATGAAGAAGAAACATCTGTTTAAGGAGTCTGTGTTGATGCAGCCGCCAAAAGGTTAGAGTAGGGAGTTGTTTAGTAGTCTTCTTTTTTTTTTGGGGGGGGGGGGGAGGGGGATCATGGCTCTGCTTACCATAAGAAAATAATCCAGGGTGCAGTGGTCAGACTGCAGGACTTGCAATCACAAGGTTGTGGGTTCGAAACCTTACAAGCTATCAGACTAGAATAATTATTGTCGTTTAGTTACTGAATCACAATTTCTTGATTTGTGCGGATTGGGGTGCTAGAGGTGGAAGGAAGGCGAGGAAGGATACCACTAAGCCAACTCGACACTATAAGTTCTATAAGAACTATAAGTTCTATAAGAACTATAAGTTCTATTGTCTGATTGGTCTATGCATGGTTGAAGGATGATAAGAAACATATTTTTGCAGTGACACCATGTAGATAAATCTCCTTTTGGTGATGGTGGCTCTGAAAAGAACTGGAGCAGTCTCTTGACAACGGACAGAGAACACTGTCCGAAACGTTGAGTCCTCCGGTTCTTTCTCAGAGTCACCATCACTCACTTGTGTCTCTGAGCAAGACACTTAACTATTATTTGCTTCTCTCGACTCAGGGGTAAATGGGTACCTGTGAGGGCAGAGATGGTTCTTGTGATTGATTTAGCCGAGTAGCGCATATTAATGTTGCACAGGCTGCATACTCCCCACCAGGGAGTTGAGATGGTTTAAGGAGTGAATTAAGGCCCAGTGACCAGGGGTAATAATGTGAAGTGATTTGGGACGCCCTCTGGGTGTGAAAAGCGCTATATAAAAACGGGTTATTATTATTATTATTATTATTTAAAAAAACGTTTTGTTCTACATGGTGTCACTGCAAACAAATTTCTTATAACCCTACAGTGTTACAACCAGTCTTAATTTCCTTACAATAGGTGTGCTCCTCTACGGACCTCCAGGATGCGGTAAGACTATGATTGCCAAGGCGATTGCCAAGGATGCTGGGTGCCGTTTTGTCAACCTCCAGGCCTCCAATCTCACCGACAAATGGTACGGAGAGTCGCAGAAACTTGCATCCGCTGTCTTCTCATTGGTGGGTAGATCTCTATTTGTTCTCCAATTGTTTTCCCTTTTTTTGTTTTGGGGGGGGGGGTCTGTCTCCAAAAGGTAGCGAATGTTAAACACCTTCACCCATTGGTCACCTAGTCACACGCTTTGGTTAACCGGTCTCACCCATTGGTCAACCAGTCTTACCCAATGGTCACCTAATCAAACCCATCGGTCACCCAGTCACGCCTTTTGGTCACCCAGTCATACCCATTGGTCACCCAGTCACGCCTGTTGGTCGCCCAGCCACACCCATTGGTTACCCCTTCACAACAATTGGTTACCCAGCCACACCTATTGATCACACCTTCACACCCATTGGGCACCCAGTCACACCTATTGGTCACTTGGTCATATTCATTGATCACACCTTCAAACCCATATTGATAAACCTTTTACCCCCCTTTGACAAACCTTCACATAAAATGTAATAAGAGTATATGAAATTTGCATTAAAAGTAACAATTGTTTTGTTGAACTTTTTGTTGATATTTCATTTGTAGGCCATCAAGTTACAACCAGCAATCATCTTTATCGATGAGATAGACTCGTTCCTGAGATCAAGAGCAAGCCACGACCACGAGGCAACAGCGATGATGAAAGCTCAGTTTATGACCATGTGGGATGGTCTCATCACCGACACCAGTTGTGAGGTATGGACACACAGTAGGAGGGTTGACTGTGTACTGTGTAAAAGAATTCACCATAACATATCACACTGCAGGCTGGCATAGTTTAATTATCGTATGAAAACACAGTTGATATGGTCAGACAGTAGGAGGGTTGACTGTGTACTGTATTGATGAAATCATCATGATCATATTGCAGGCTGGCATGGTTTATCTATCATCCAAAACCACAGTGGATGTGGTCAGACAGTAGGAGGGTTGACTGTGTACTGTACTGATGCAATCATGATCATATTGCAGGCTGGCATGGTTTATCTATCATCCAAAACCACAGTTGATATGGTCAGACAGTAGGAGGGTTGACTGTGTACTGTATTGATGCAATCATCATGATCATATTGCAGGCTGGCATGGTTTATCTATCATCCAAAACCACAGTAGATGTGGTCAGACAGTAGGAGGGTTGACTGTGTACTGTATTGATGCAATCATCATGATCATATTGCAGGCTGGCATGGTTTATCTATCATCCAAAACCACAGTGGATGTGGTCAGACAGTAGGAGGGTTGACTGTGTACTGTATTAATGAAATCATCATGATCATATTGCAGGCTGGCATGGTTTATCTATCATCCAAAACCACAGTGGATGTGGTCAGACAGTAGGAGGGTTGACTGTGTACTGTATTGATGCAATCATCATGATCATATTGCAGGCTGGCATGGTTTATCTATCATCCAAAACCACAGTGGATGTGGTCAGACAGTAGGAGGGTTGACTGTGTACTGTATTGATGCAATCATCATGATCATATTGCAGGCTGGCATGGTTTAATTGGTCAGACAGTAGGAGGGTTGACTGTGTACTGTATTGATGAAATCATCATGATCATATTGCAGGCTGGCATGGTTTATCTATCATCCAAAACCACAGTGGATGTGGTCAGACAGTAGGAGGGTTGAATAATCATCACCATATCTTTGTTATTTGTTTTTTATTTGAAGGTTATTTTAATGGGTGCCACCAACAGACCCAGAGATGTAGATCCAGCAATATTGCGGAGAATGCCAACCACCTTCCACATTGGCTTGCCTGTAAGTCACATTTAACAATAGCACTGGAATTGTTAACAAGTTAAACCGTTTAACTGTAAAACGATGTTAAAGGAACACGTTGCCTTGGATCGGTCGAGTTGGTCTTTGAAAAGGGTTCTGTAACCGTTTGTTATAAAATGCATATGGGTAGAAAGATGTTGTAAAAGTAGAATACAGTGATCTACACAAATATGCCTCGAAATTGCATGGTTTTCTTTTCACCTCGTAGACTAACACGGTCGGCCATTTATGGGAGTCTAATTTTTGACTCCCATAAATGGCCGACCGTGTTAGTTCGCGACGTAAAAGGAAAACCGTGCAATTTTGAGTGATACTTGTGTGGATCATTATATTCTACTTTTAAAACATCTTTCTAACCATATGCATTTCATGACAAACGCTTTACAAACGCTTTTTATAGACCAACTCGTCCGATCCAAGGCAACGTGTTCCTTTAAAGGTTTATGGGATTTGGGGGATTGCATGGTGAGGTATCAATGTAATTTCAGTTTGCGTTCATTTGAAAACTTGTTTTGCTAAATATTCTACTGTCATGGAGTATATTTTAGAATTTGGGACACTACTTAGCTCTGAAAAGATCTGTTCTACTCAGGCACAATGTTTGAGAAGATGATCAGAGAGATCGGTTAGTTTCAAATTTTCCGTCGTTTTAATTTTATTCGTTTGACGTTTCAGGGAAAGAGGGAGAGACAGAATATACTGAAAATAATTCTTCGAACAGAGAAGGTAAGCATTATCCAGAAGTACCCTAGCAATCACAAGGTTGTGGGTTCGAATCCCACCAGGCTAACCACTGATTTCACAATGACTAGAAGATACAAATTGTCTAGTTACTGAATCAAAACTTTTTGCTCTGTGCAATTCATAATCAAAGAAATTAAACCCATGTGTGTATGAGAGTGAGTTGTCTGTTGCCAGCTTGGAGTTTATATCCACTTGTGGGAGTTTGCTGAGTTCCCTTGATGGGAAGATCATTAAAGGCAGTGGACACTATTGGTAATTAGTCAAAATAATTATTAGCATAAAACCATACTTGGTAATGAGTAATGGGGAGAGGTTGGTAGTATAAAACATTGTGAGAAACGGCTCCCTCTGAAGTGGAGTAGTTTTCGAGAAAGAAGTAATTTTTCACAAATTTGATTTCAAGACCTCAAGTTTAGAATTTGAGGTCCCGAAATCAAGCATCTGAAAGCACACAACTTCATGGGACAATGGTGTTTTGTTCTTTCATTATTATCTCGCAACTCCGACGACCAATCAAGCTCAAATTTTCACAGGTTTGTTATTTTATGCATATGTTGAGATACAGCAAGTGAGAAGACTGGTCTTTGACATTTACCAATAGTGTCCACTGGCTTCAAGACAGATAGATGTCTTGCAGTTTAACCACTGTGGATTCGAACCCGCAACTGTGATTTCAAGTTATGCATTCTAACCACTTGACAAATGGGATTTGACTATTTCAGGCATGATATTCTTCCTCCATTTTTCTGATTTCCACTTTTTTTGCCCCTTGGAAACAATCCGAAAAGTAGTGATCAAATAAACTGAAAAGGCTAATACAGCCTATACGATGTGCACATGTAGGTCAGTCTTTATACTCGATAAAATGTTCTTACTTTTTTCCAATGACCAACAGAACATATCACGCCTGTTATTATCATTAAGATTATTTTGTTGGAGTTTATCAGTATCCCTTTTTGATTCATTTTCCATTTTCAGTTAGGAGATGGCGTTAGTTTGAATGAGATTGCCAACCAAACAGACGGTTTCTCTGGGAGTGATCTAAGAGAGATGTGTCGTAACGCCTGCATCTATACTATGAGAGACTTCATCAGAGATCAGAGATCATCAACAAGGTCAGGGTTCAGGGGTCATTTGAGTGTTGTGAACGGTTTCTCAAGATTTTTGAGGGTTGATGTTGGTTGCAGTACATTCATTCAAATGTGTTATTGTTTATTCTGTTTGTACTTTGATGGAATACATTCTCGTGAAATACTAATTTTGCTTTTATTCTTGAATTTTTACACCATCAGTGAGGAGTCCCAGGATGACGCAGAATCTCTCCGTCCCGTCTCGATGGATGACCTCATGACCTCTCTTCATAAGACACGAGAGACCAAGCAGCTACAGCCAGGATCAATCAGTCAAGCCAGTTCACTGCCCCTGGACTAGGAGCTTCCAGAAACCCTCGCCAAGGTTCGAGCAAGACGCCAGGTACCAGCCAAAATCTGTTGAGCAAGGCACTTTATCATAAATGCTTCTCTCCACCCTGGAGTACAAGTGAACAGCAGCGAGAGCTGGGGAGTAACTTGCGATGGACTGGCATCCTGTCCAGTGGGAACAGAAATATTCTCAGTCGTTTAATTACCAATTACTGGATAAAAAAAAACACCAGCCTGATGAGTCATATTGGCTCAGGACAGACTTGACTTTGAATTCCCTTAACTTGGCTCAGAGGAGATGTTATGTGCCAACAAGAGTCTGTCAAGAAATTCTGTTTTTGAAATTAAGTTTTTGGGGATGGAAACCCATTGACATTTCCTTGATTTACCTATGAGTGAGGTACCATGGTCGGTGGGTGAAATTGTATTGGTGTTATAAAATTGTTATGGAGAGTAACCAGTTCCTATCCTAACACTATGTTTGGCAGCGAGGAAGGGTTGAGATGCGAGATACCGACCAGTGTTGGTAACTTTTTGTTGGCTGTGAATGGAGAACAAGTTTAGTTCTCCTTGATGTGGCTACATAGCAACGCTTCTTTTACATGCCAGGTACCATTCTTTTGTAAATGATATGGGCGTTGGTTTCCAAATTATGCTCCATTAAAACCAACAAAGATTGAATTCGGTATTTAAAAAAAAGTAGCAGAATAAATGTGTGTTTATCAAGCAGTACCGGAAATGTTAAGTATGCAATAAATTCAATAGCCATGAATTGCCATTTTTATTTAAATTGTTTGATGAGAGCGAACAAAATCACTATAGGCAAATGCAGAATTCTGTGCTGTCTTATTTATAATCCTAACTCCCCCCTTCCTTGAAAAAATATCATAATAAAACCAAGCACCCCCCCCACACTATAAAAGAAGCATGACCTTTGACACTTGTTAAATGACATGTATTATATCTAGCTTTAAACTGACCACCCCCCCCCCAAACATTCGCTGTAAAAAGGTCATACTATGCCTTTGGGTGGATCTCTCCATTATATGACGTCTAGCTTAGATGCACTCCACTAATGGAGACCTAGGGGAGATGGATGTAATTGGTTCAAGTTAAGACCTCTCAAGAACTACGTGCTTGTAATGCTATAATCCCAGAGCTGTGTGTTTTGACTGCGTTATGCTGGCCTAGATGTGCGAATTAGAGTGTGATGCGCTGGGGTAGTTTGGGAGGAAGAAGGAGGCTGTGAAGGGGGGGGGGGGGGTGGTTGAGGTTGATACGACAGAGCTTTCAACTCTCCCCGATTCTGCAAAATGTTTCCTGAAAATAAACAAATCTTTCCATGTTCTGACATTTTGAAAATCTCCATGATTGGGGAAACTTCTTATCTATTATGTTGAATGTCATTCTAATTATCTCATTGATTGCAAGATGCAAATGTTGGCAGCTCTGGTGTGGGGTGATGGGGGAATTAGACTGTAATGCGCTAGGGTTGTTTGGAAGGAACAAGGAGGTTGTGAGGGGGACCAGGGAGGTAAGGGAGGGTGACCAGGGAGGTAAGGGAGGGAGACCTTTGGGGAGGGGTAGAATTATACTGTAATGCGCTAGGGTCGTTTGGAAGGCACAACGAGGTTGTAAGGGTGATTTGTCAGGGTCGAGGGGGTGGGGTGGAACCAGGGATTGTGTTAGGGTGGTTCGTGGAGGGAGGGGGGGGGGGGGTCAGACCCCAGCAGGAAAATACTGAGTGGAAGCAGTGCCGATTGTGTCGCCCTTAATGCTATGTATAAACCAGGCCTGATATTCTTCCTACTTTAATCTGATTTGGATTATTTTGCCCTCAGAAAAATCAGCACTAAAAGCCAATGAAAACTTATACATGTACTAAATGTAGGTCAGCCGTTGAACTCCACAGAATTTCCATCTACTTTGTTTTTAAGGATTAAACAGTTTTATTTTGTACCTAATCACGTATTGCAATTTTGTGTTGGTTTTGTTAACTAATAGTGTGTTATTTGAATAAAATATTTCTGTTGATCTTCAAATTTGCCAGCTGTTTCTTGTTGTTCTTCCTCATTAATATTACTGTCATCTTCAGGTGAGGTCTGTGGTAGCACCATGAGTACAAATAATATGAGTAGTGTTGGTTCTAAAAAAGAACCGGTAGTTTACAACTGAAAAGAGATCTACGCATTGTGATACTGCAGACCTCACCTAATTATACCCCAGCCATGCATATTTGCAAATCCTACTAACTCTAATCCTACTGTCATTTCATCATAATTTTTGGCATCTTTATCCAAAATGATCTTTACAAAGTCAGTTTTTGTGGTAATTAATTTGTTGAGTAGTTACCAAATGTATACCCCCTTTAAATAATCACCATCATTATTATTTTTATTCGCAGCACAAACATGGACAGGATATTAAAAGACAAAATAAATAAATTGTATAAACCCTGTCAGCCCTGTGTAAACTACAGACGCTACTTGACCTATGAAATAACGGATAAATCCCGTGTCAATTGCTTAGCTTTTAAAAATTCTTCCGCCCGGCCGCACCTCCCGACCAAGGCGAGACATCGGCCACCCTCCCCGCTACATATCAGCGCAGAGGCGATGACCAAATGGCTTTGACGCGGGCATGTTATTAAAATGCCACCAGAACTGTGTTAGGTTTTTAAAACGATGACCCAGTTTTGGGGAATGAGGCGATATCAGGTTTATGTGCCATGCTGGATGAATGATGTTTTGATAAGTTGTGTCTATGATTATGTATGATAAATAATGTGGAAGGGGTTGCAGGGCAGGGGTGTTTTCAGAAATGGATAATCAAAGATGTAGTGAAAAATTTGCATACTCGCAGCTGACTTTGGAAACGAGCTGAACCCAATTTTATAGAGCTGCCTAAGAAGATAATATTGCTTTGATATTTTCTGCTTAGCAAGGATCAGCAGGATACAAGCCACAAATAGTACATGTGGAATGGCAGTTTGGATGGTAACCATGTTCTGGTAAGCATGGTTTTGTTGTGCTTAGCTCCTTTTTGTGCTTTAAACCCTCTGCAATTTGGCAAGCAATTTCCAGAAAGGGAGGGATTATCTATTGGTTTCTGGAAAAAAACAGATTTTCAAGACCAAAAAGATTTATTTTTATTTTATTTATTTCTAATGGGGAAAACTGATTTAATCATTCAGTTGTACACAAATCAGTTGGACCTATTATAAATCGTAATTATTTCTTACATACAATGTTTATAACTCTTACAAATTTCAGAGCCTTTGATTTTGTCAGTGAAAATTATCATTTTAATAAAGCAATGTTTGCCAGAGCTCGAATAATAAATAAAAACTCAACAAATATATTTAATTTGTACCAATAAATCATTGAAAAAATGGTTCCAGCACCCGTGACCATTACGTCATCAGCAGTTTTTCCGGTTGGTCTATTTATAGACATGTTTATGGGAACGATCACAAGTTGACCGCGACCCCACATATACCCCCTAGGCGAGGTTATTGTATCCCTGGGATTAAAATCGTCGGCGGTCCCCTTTGATGTGTACACGTTTGTAAAGAATACTGGACCGTAACGTGTGACTTGCCCCTGGCTAACTTATGAATCTCTAATGAGGGTTTGTTTCTTTTCTATTCGGGATTTTAATGTAAATTTCTTGTGATGGGAAATTATTGACGCTATGTTAGAGTCCTGGAGCCCCTAGGGGGCGTGTCCAAGGCGGTTAAAAAGAGGGGCGTTTGAACCACGATGTTAGGGACGCTGGATAAAATATAAAAACGGTTGAGCCTGGTGTTTTATGAATGACACTGAATTTAACAGAATGTCCAAATAGACTGGTCCCCTTTGTTGGTGTTTCTGAGAATCCACAGCATCGAATTGGTGCCTGGGACTTCTAGGGTAGGGACCCGCTCTGTACATAAATCTGCATAAGTAATGAGCTGTAAGTGTGCCGTCCTAGAAAGCACACGCGCCCTCATCGTCAGCAACGGCTTTAGTTTAATCACGCGCTCATCAAAAGATAAGGCAACAGGACGAGATTACACCTTTAATGACAGTTCGTACATGATTTGATTTTGTGGTGATAAACGAAGTGTCAGTTTATTCTTTAATCACAAAGCTCATCTTTTAAAGGGAGGGTATTCTTTTGGTAATAACTCTAGCAAATTCCTGACCATAAAAACTTACTTGGAACGAAACTACAGCTGTTGATAAGGTATAAGATTTTGAGAAACAAATCCCGTCAATAACTCAAAAACAATTTCAATCTAAGAAACGTTATTGAGATTGTGTATTCCAAGTACGGATTATTCTTTCAGCGTTCACATGGTAGTTTGATTGTATTATCATCCGCATTTATATAGGATTAAAACAATCGAACGGTTCTGAAAACCAAAAGACACTTTGTTATCCCAAAACATCAAAACCGCTATCCGTGTTTTCTTTGAAACGCGACCGCCAAATTTAATAACAATTTCAGAATTTGTTCTCATGTTTACTGTATACTAGAAGTACCACGGACTCGTAGAATATGTACATGGTTGTACCATGGAGGAATAAGTTGTACTCCCCCAAACCAATGATACCATGAGTTGCTCGCGTATGAAGTCATTACTGTCTCAGGCATGATTGCATTCTTGGTTTCAAGCCGTTCGTGCCTATCAAATCAACGAATCAGCGTATAAAATTATACGCACCATCAATGAATCACTCACTAGGTGTAAACCATTAACGTCTCGAAAACAAGACTAACATGTCCACGGTTCATTAGTAATATTAGCCAAAAAATCAAGATTATAATACTCATTCTAGCGCCATGAGCAAGGACAATACATATAGATTAAGTTTAAAGCCATTGGACCCTTTCGGTACAGAAAGAAAAAAATCACAGATTTACAAATAATTTACAGGGTTTACAGAAGGTAATGGTGAAAGACTTCTCTTGAAATATAAGTCCATGAAATGCTTTACTTTTTAAGCAAACGGTAAAACAATATAAATTCTCGTTAGCGAGAATTACGGATTTATTTTAAACACATGTCATGACACGGCGAAACGCGCGGAAACAAGAGTGGGTTTTCCCGTTATTTTCTCCCGACTCCGATGACCGATTGAGCCTAAATTTTCACAGGTTTGTTATTTTATATATAAGTTGTGATACACGAAGTGTGGGACTTGGACAATACTGTTTACCGAAAGTGTATAATGGCTTTAAGTCCAGCCCCTTCCAACAATACTTTGTCAATTACATCAGCCCACCCAAAGTACCCCCCCCCCCGTCACCAGAACACCCCACGTGATATTAGATCACTTTGTGCTACGCTATGCCGACATCTCCATATATGGGCATACAAAGACTACACCGCGGTAACCATCAAAGGGCGCCGCCTCTCTCCAGAGATCTCTGGGTCCTCCCACTCCAAATGGGGGCCTCGGGGACCAGTTGGGTCGCAGGTACTCGGAAGAGGCTATCATAGCCTTTGTTGGGAGGGTGCGAAGTTCGATAGGTTTTTATTTTCCTTCTCTCTACTCCAGCCAGATAGCCCATCACAATCACTGCTGATGCGTGCAGTTGGGATTGATAGTAATAACGTGTTAATAGGCATAATGGGCTGGGGTAAATAATCAGTGATCAGAAATGTGGAAAAACTGACTTTGGGGGTGTTGCGAAGGAAGTCAACGGCCCTTGCATGTTGTTGAGCCGGGGATTTATTTACAGAACTGGAATTGTGTATGCGATATTACTTGAAAACGATCAGTTATTCTTAAAAAATAATCAGGGATCAGAATTGTGGGAAAATGACTTTACGAGCGGGAGATGTGTAGTGAGTCAACGGCCATTGCATGTTCTTGAACACGGGATTTGTTGACAGATTAATACTTTTAATGTGTTTACACTATATACAGTTCTTGAAAACGATCAGTGATTCTTAAAAATGTCAGTTACGTTTCTGAGATTGTGTTCTCCTATTGGATTATTCTTCCTGCATGCGTGGCGAAACTAGTCCGGATTTTTTGGCAATACCTGAAAAACGTGACTACCTTTTTTCATTGTATTATATACAGCTACGGTTATAATACATGATCAAACTAGTCGAAAAGTATAATAAAAAAAAGGGTTTAACTTGATTAATTTTCCATCTCGGGTGTCTTCAATTCCTTTACAGGTCGAACTCGCCGGGAAGCTGTTGTAAAAATCAATTCAGTATACGAATCAGTGAGACCACCTCTAAGAATGTTTCGTATCGAGAATCAAGTCCTTCCTGGAATGATTCCCCCTCTTCTTTGTTTTAGTACTTGCCGTTAGATTATTGAATGACCTTGAGTGACAGGAGAACTCACGGGGGGTCGTGGAATGTGATTGATTCAATTTAAATATTATTTGTTTAAGTTTGAAATGCTACCTCATTTTGAACAGTCGTTTTGTCATTGTCGTTATTGTCATATTATTTCCTTGTATAACACACCAAAGAAATCTCTGCATCATTATATAACCCTCATCCTATGATTGTCATTGTCACGTCGTCAATCATATCACTTTATCGCTGTCACCCCATCTCCCCCAGCTCCCACGAGTCGTCACTATCTCAATGATGTCACACACCGATCTCTCCCGTTTTTTCATCGGGAAACTATGTTTTTCTCCTGCATTGGTTTGGTCCATGTTTGCATAAAATTATTTTATATGCCGCTGTATTTCATGTTATCTGTGCCGAATTGTTCATGTGGATTTGTTAATGTGGCTATAAATAAATATGGGAAAAATAATCTTCACATATAAATGACCATCTATCGTCAAACACAATACCAGTTAATCTACAAGGCAGTACGTAATCAGAGTCCAGCATCCTCCTGAAGACATCAGATTGAAACGTTGAGTTATCAACCACTGGTTCTTTTCAGAACCAACAGCACTCAAAAGAGAGATGTTCGCATCGTGATACCGCAAACCTCACCTTATTGGGTGCGTTCGTTTAGCTCCCCTGGGTCTACCCCGGTGTGCGGCGTTTTTTTTCCCCCAGGACGAATGTGGGTAATTATCTGCGTACGTTCGTCCTGGAAAAAAAACCGCCACACGACGGGGTCGACCCAGGGAAGCTAAACGAACGCACCTTTTATACTCCCATCATGCAAAGTTTCAAATCATACAAATTATAATCGAGTACTATTCCATTTTTTACCATAAATGCCAGTTTCTAACACCACTCTTGTCCACTTATTATTCCAAAAACCCTTCTCCCGTCACAAGTTCCCCTCCCTTTTCCGTCCACTCTCTCCACAAACTTCTCACTCCTCGCCCGGTCGATGCCTCGAAAACCCCCGGTACTCAAACCTCGTTCACACCTCTTGGCTACCTTCCCATGGCCTAGCGCGTAGTTCCAGCTGCCGGGGCCAAGCGCTTCGATCGCCCCGTAGACTCCGACATCCGCAACTTCGATTTGTACTTTGTCGGCACGGAGTCTGGTGTCTGGCCCCTACCGCATTCTAGCTTCGGGGCCAGACTATAGTCTTCTCTATCAACGATTGAAGTCTTTAAATGTCTATTTCAATAAAAAAATATATCATTTGTTCAGAAAACATGTTATTTATTGGAGCATAAATTACGGTATTACACTTTCATTAGCTCTCGATGAATGAATTAGAGCGAAGCATCCTTGCAAAATTAATTAATTTCCCCCACGAGATCGACTTTGCAGAGACCACTTCTTGCTGAACATTGAAAAGCAACCAACTGAAATTTTTGGATGCATTTGAAGTGCTTCCACCGGTGATCAAACTTCATACCTCATGAATAATGCATTGTGACGTAAGACCATTCTTCGTTCTGATTGGTTGATAGTTATCAATAGCCCACCATTCCATGTTCTGATTGGTTCACAGTTATCAGTAGTCCATTTGATTGGCGTTTAGTGCTTCCTTGCTGATCCTAAAGCACTTTAATTTCAAACACCATTCATGAATAATGCATTATGACGACAGACCATTCCATGTTCTGATTGAACAACAGTTAGCACTAGCCCATTAGTTAAATGAAAGAGCGCAGTGATAATACCATAAGAAAATCTCTTTTCGGAGAGTCTACTTTTGTTTTGGGGAAGATGGTGGTTGAAAACTCAACCTCATACTAAAACTTTACTGCTTTCTGCTTGCGATGGGGCGAGGCTTACTGTCATCGCGGTTGACGAGTTAATGCTATTTTCCCAGTCGGTCATCGACTTGCTATATCCGCGTGTCAGGCTCTGTCACGAACTCCTCTATATCGAGGGGTGTAATTAAGGACATAGAATAAATCTAAAACAATTGTCTTGCTGAAATATCACTTCATCACTTGTGGATTTCTTATAGCCTCCCCTCCCCCGCTTTGTGACTGAGTTTTTATCTTCTGATATTATTATCTATTTTACTGGGAGATTCACAGCACCGCTTGTCACCCGGCGTGTGATGATGGAGGCACGCCGGTGCTGGGGAGCTGTTGCCCGGGTGTCGAAGATCAGTGTGGTCCGGGCGAGATGGCGAAGTCTTGCTGTCAAATTGGATGGCTGTGTTTCTCTTTCTCCCTTTCTATCTTGAAACAACAATAGAGGGTGATATCGAACGGTGGTTGACGGGGGGATGCTATGCTGAAAGACGACAACGTGTGAGAAGCGGTCGAACACTGCGGTGGAGCAATGATTGACACAGGCCGTTATACGGCTCGCTGAGCCCCCGTAGGTGACCGAAGTGATCCCGCTCTTGCACTTTTTTGTACGGTCTTCACTCCCTTTATGGGGGTTTGTGGCTTGTGGCATTAAATCGGCTTGGCTTTAAGCATGGGGGTTGACGAATGAAAGACTGGGGACACTTTACCCTAAAAACAACAACTTAAGGCAAGACACAAATTGCATCTTTATATCTCTTGTAGTAATCTCGGCAACAACAGTGTGTTACTTGGGGCCATTTTAAAACCCATTTTAGGCCCTCTTTAGTTTTTCCTGCATTTAAAACAAATGAATTGCCAATCATACACTATTGTTATTAGGATCCGAACTGCTTTTAACTACCGGAGTCTCGTTAGTAAGACACTGCTCTAGAATTGCAAAGGTCGTGGGTTCGTGATCGTATCCCATCCGAGTAATATGCCTGTGATTTTTGTTAAACCTTTTTTTTCTCTCACAGGACTCGGGAAAGTACTGAGTATCTGACACACATCGGTGTAGGATAAAACAAAAAGTACATGGTATTATTTGTATTGAGACTGCATGGTTACTATCAAACTGGGGTAAAAGTCACAACTTGTGAAGCTTGTTTCAGCGTTGTTGTGTTCTATAGCATTATACCTGGGCCCAATTTCATAAAGCTGTTAAGCAGAAAATACTGCTTGACTAACTGCTTTACTTAGCTAAAATTGAGTTGAGCACCAGTAACAACAATATAATGTTGGTTGGTAAATACTTGTCTTTGCTTAGCAAGTTTGTGTGCTTATACTTACAGGCTTTATGACATTGGTCCCAGGTCAATATCAAACTAGGGTATTCATAATTTGTGGAGACTTGTTTCAGCTTTGTTGTGTTTTAGCATCACACAAGACTATGTGTTGTTTTGTTTCCCGAGTAGCTAATTCGTTGATCTTGCAGGAGTGCCGAACGAACTCACCGCGCGCCCGACAGCGACCGACCCGGTCATACGTGATGTAAACGCAGCAAGGATTTGTGCCGCTCTCTGACTGCGCTGCCGCCACACACAATCCACTATGAAAGTTGCTTCTCCAGTCTTGAGTCTCTCTTTTCCCCCCGCTGTAAAACCCCCTCCCTGATAGGGTCATCGACATCTTCTACTTCCCCCATCGATTTATCTCCCTCTCTTTTCAACTCGTCTCTGTCATTTATTCTTGTCTCCCTCATCCTCTTCTCTAGCTCTCGCAGCCTGGGCCAGCCATCACCGCCCGCCCAGCGCCGCGCCCGCCCGGGTCAGAAAGTACAAGTCGCCCCGTACTACTCTCCACCGCGCCTCACCGCCTCGTTGATACTTTGGGATCCTTTCACTTTGAATTTACATGTAGGTCTATACATGGTCACTGGATAATCGCTTTTATGCTTCATAAAATATAACACGTAATTGGACTTGGACTGAAACTCAGTTGAAAGGAAGAGTTGAGATGGTGCGCTGAGCACCTGGCGAGGTCTTCGCTTGCTGGCTGGCTGGTATAAGAACCCATTATCGGCATTAGATGCATGTCGTCGACTTGAAGCTCTTTCGCGCCACGAAGTTTGACTTTCACACATCACAACAGTCAGAAGAACAGACCTGACTTTTTGCGCCCATCTAAGCTTCCATCTGTTTTCATGGAAAGAGCTTCACTTTCAATTATTTCTATACACATCAAACCAATTTTGCAGACCGAGTATGGATTTGTGGCTAAATTTTACTGTTATCCCAGACATTATATTATGCAGTATTTTTTATCAATTATTGTATACATTTATTTCGTATGAAATCGGCGATCATATTAATAGGAAAACCTCAAAGGAATGAAGACTAAACTGAGTACACCATGGTAGGGGAAAAGTGCAAAACAGTCCATCACAGGTTACTCTCCAGATTTCGTTGGTACCTATTTGTATTCTTGGACGGAGAGAAGCAATTATGATAAAATGCCTTGTTCTCGTTAAAAAATATACAGGTAACATTAATGTTTCTATTTCTATGACGTTTCTAAAGGAAAACCATTAAAACAGGTGATCAAGCATCTCAAAATGCATTTCGAACCACGTCCATTAAATGCATGAACAGCGCCCTCACTCAATGTCATCTGTCCATTCTGCGAAGGAAAAAACACTCACTACACTATTTTTGTTTTTCCTTCGAAAGCACTAAACATTGAAACACATAATTAGTAGGTAAATATTGTGATCAACATAGACAAAATATTGATTGGGTGGATTTATTAAAAGAAAAAAACAGGATTTGATAGAGTCAGACATAAAATAAATATGAACCAACTTACTATAAAAACTATTGAATCTGTGTACAAAAATATAATATACACGTGACGTGCGTTACCGTTTTGTAAGGTGTATCTATTTACGAAGCAATATTGTCACTGATAGCGAACACTCCCCTTCTATTACTGTATATCTAAAGCATCAATACTTCAATAAAAATTATTATACCTGTTTTGTGGAGTCAAAAACATTTTCATGCATTTGACTCCCGCTATTACTATCAATGTTGATACAATTTAACATTTTAATTGCGTTCACTGTGTGAGCATCATCCGCCCCATGTTTGCTTTATTTTCCTCTGCAGTTTCATTCTATTTCCCGTTTCATTTGATAAACCTATTCAATTGCATAATGTCATGCCCACTGCATTATACGTAATCCTTTCTGATGTTAAATACTTCGCGCTTTAATGAGTGACACACGGTAAACCGGGACACGGAAAAAGTACACATCACTTCGCATTTCGACCACAGGCTCGCTACATTGAGCTGAAGGCGATTTTGTTTTACCACTTTCGCTAAAAGTATGTTTTTTCCTTATTTTTTTTCTACCCAATCTCGCTCTACATGGGGAGAAATTCACGTATGCCAGCCCAAATTAATTTCGACACACACTCCGCGCTCGATAAATACGGCAGACCCACTCAACCAAAAAACGCGCCAACGTGAATAAAAAAAGGAGCGAGGGCAGGGGGGAAAAAAATGATGAAAGAAAATAATTCCAGGGAAAAATATCTCAGAATTGGGTCAGCCGTTCATCTACAAGAGAACGGGTGGTTGGTTTACGGTCGCTGATTGGTGACCTCTCTGTTTGTTATTTTAATCTCATTAGCAACCAACGGACCAACCGGCTGCTGGTGTTTCAACGTAGAGGGCGTGGCCCCACCTGTCGCGTTGTCTTTATAACGCGGTGTTTATTTTATGAATGACTTGACTTTTTCATGTGGGGGTTCGACCGCAGTATTTTACTGAGTAAGCAGGGTCATGCAACAGTCGTTGGATAAGTATCGTACACTGAATTGGTGCTCGTTCAAGTGTGACGAGGAAATACATATCGACATTTATTAATATTAATCTTTCTCTGCTTAAATCACGAGTTTCATGTAGGCCTTTAATTCAATTTAGATCAGTTGGCTAATTTTCTTTTAGTTTGGGTTTCAATAAGCGAATATGTATTTTTTTTACATTTTAATGGTAGACCTAGTATTTAAATTATGAAAACATGACCGGAATTAATACTACTTTTTGAAGGAGTGAAAAAAAAACCCCAAAAAACGAAGCAAACAAACAGTCAACCAAACACCCCAAACCACCAACAAACAAACAAACTATAAAAACCCAACGAACAAAAATCCAGAAAACACAAACCGAGAAAAAACAAACAAACAAAACATACAAACAAAACAAACAAGATTCGTCCTTTGATTTACCCCCTTTCCACTTTAACTTCTGTCTGACAGCTGTGTTTTGTTTTTTATTTTGACAAAACATACTTTCTGTCAAAAGTCAATAGAAATTGTTCGAATCCTCCTTGAGAAATCATTATAAACTTTTTGTTTGTATAATAAACTCACACCCCGTTGGATGTGTGTACACAGTACAGACCGAGTTTTGTATAATGTTGCGGTCGCCATTTTATCTTGTTCAAATAAATGTAACCAAACCGAGGCTAGAAGGAGAAATAGTCTGGTTCCTTTTTGTACAATGAGTATCCAACTCCATTACTGTAAATGGATACAGGATACATGACCTAGATGGTGTCAGCATGATAACAGGCTATTGCCACCTTCGATGCTTCTGGGTGGCAAGGCATAATGACGCAGCCACACCGTTTTAAAGTGGATATTATGTTAAAATCACATCACACACTGTGCGGGGAATCCAGGCTATACTGATATACACAACTGATAAGTTACGATCATGACTGGCATTGCCTGGCAGAGTGTATGCATTTTTTTCTTCCTGTAAACCAAAATTGCCAAGCCCAACCAAATTCCTGATGTGTTTTTTAAAGGATTCCGCTTTTTCAACCGATTTACAGAACATAAATTTCCCCTAATTGAAAAGCACTACGACAGTGGCAATTTTGATGTACAGAAAAAAATATTGCGTGCGCTGTGTCTGTGTGTGCTTCTGTTCAGTCATGGACTGAGCAGTTTAGTTGCTTAGGCTTCACACACCGCAGACATATCCGGTAAAGACCAACACTACGTAAGACATTTTGCGGTCGCATTGTCTAATAATATATCATCACAGACTTGCTTTAACTTGCTAATTTGCCATAAACTTTAATTTAATAGCAGCGAGTGTCCTTTGTTACTTATTATAATCATTACCTAACACTTGGTCTTGATGATATAACCTACTTAAAGTACAACGCCACATTAACCAACGAATACAATATGTATTTGCATACAATTAGCACCATGCAGTGCAAAATAGAAATCAGTTGTTTATTTTTGTCAGCCCAAGTGCACGTATATCGCACCATCTGAAAACACTACATCCGCTCCGCACAGGAAAATCACTTGTTTATCTAGTAAGGTCTTTGCCGGGGCGCTGGGTCCTCTGACTATCGCAGTCATATCAGGCGCCTGGAATGTCAGGAATTCACTGCATATTCATTGATAATCCTACATAGATCAAGCCTATCGGGTTGTGATTGGTCAGTTGGCCTTCAATCGCAGCGGAAATGTAGTTAATATTAATCTGGTGTGCATGACATCACGAAATGCTTCGTTAATTGATTGGCTACACTGGCCCCCCAGCTGACACGGCTGGCTGTCAATCACTGGGCGCGGAGTCTTTTGATGTTAGCCGGTCGCCTTTGCGTCTGTACACAACTGAATGGTCCCAGTTCATTGACGTAGGACGTAGAAAGAAAGTGGAGTCAACTTGAAACGGTTTCGCCGCGATTTTTTTTCCCGTGGATTTTTATACCCGGCCGTACAATGCCACAGCAGCCCAGCCGTAGTGGTGAAGACGATGGGCCACCAGATGAGACCAAAACCTACCATACCGAAGGAGAACAGGAAGAAAAAATCAACGAAAATGCCGTTGGAGTACGCGAATCCTTCGATCACCTGAATGATGTCAAATCGAGCCTTGTGAACGAAGGCGAATCGGCGAGCAGCTCCACCAAACCAAACACAACTTCACAGGTATGTTACCGTGTCCCCTGAACCTTACCCACCGTTCAAACACCCCCTGTCGTGTCCACTGATTCCTAACCTACCTGAAAACCAACTTCTTTTCTGTTTGTTTCTGTCTTTTCACAGAGGAATAAACGGTTAGGACCAAGCGAGTATGTGGACTCGATCACAAGTAGTAAAGACGCACGAGTTAAAAAACTACATGGACTCCCCGTTGGCGAAGGTGGGTAGTGAAGCCACGCCGTTGAAACGCGGCTCTGTACGGGTATTCAGTTGCATGTGTTGTGCTCTATGTGTAATTGTGTGTGTTCTGAAAGCTATGACTCAGTATACAAAGTGACCTGGTGGTTTTTGGCGGCCACAACAGTGTCCTAGGCCGTCCATTTTACACGTGTGTGTCATACAGAGCAATATCACTAGCCTTAGCAATCCATGGTGTGACTGTGCGGTCAGAAAGGTGCGAAATTTGATCTGCTATAGCGGGGAATGGGTTACACAAAATGGCCGTACTCTCAACACGTAAACATGCTGCACTTACTTGTCAGTGTGCAGTAGGAAATGTATACATAGACACTAGACCCCTAACTACTTGATGAGCAATACCTATTTTTGCATTGACTGGGCACCATTGTAACGATAACACATTGTTGTGGATGGGCTAGCATGTGTGAACTGGTTGGTGACTCTAGGTTTACATGTTGTGGGTGTCAAATTGTAAACTGGGCTCCCCCATTTTGGTTGGGGGCCCAAATAGTACTCTCATGAAAATTGTGCATTTCATTCACGTGTTATGGTTGCAGTGCATTCTAGAACACAATGTCAAACCATGCCTGGTCAAGCAGTGATTGATGCCTCACTGCTGGTTTTAACGTAAGGTCTACATAGTACATCTGTTATTTCTTGAATTATGAGGTTCATTCCGCTATTCGTTTCCACTAAAGAGACGATAGAGGAACGAACCTCATAGTTCTACTAGAGTATACATGTGTGATAGTACTTTGTACTTGTTGTGTAGGCCCACACGTATCATAAAATGTCCAAACATTTCCGCCAGAAAATGATGTATTATAGAATTATTAGGCCCTACTGTTATGACATACAGTATGCACCGTGACTTTCAAAAAAATAAAAATCTTGAAAGCACTTCAAGTAAAACGCAAGTAAAAATATATAATTTCAAATTGTAAAGAGATTAATGAATGAAGCACAGTTCACACGAATCTGCGCATGTGCAGAAAATTGTGTGATAAATGGCTAGAGCGAGGGTGGTGGGGGGTGATATAGTAGCACTGGTTTGGTAAAAGGTTGTCAAAATTTGCTGGAACTTTAAAACCTGAGTGTCCAAATCGGTCGCTTAGTAACACTACATATATTGCATAGATAAAAAAGTGTCCATATTTAAAACAGTATGTCCAAAAGACACCCATACACCCCCCCCCTTTCCCTCTTGCTAACACTATAGGGGAGGTTACTTTACGCTAAATTACTTTTAGGCATGATGGAAAATCAAACCTAAAAGCAATTTTTCTTCGAGTGCGATTTGAAGCTTAAAAAGAAACAAATCTGTATTCCGCGTAAAATATTATTTTTATTAACAATTTTAGGTTTAAAACAACCCAAGCATAAATGGAGATAAACAAGAATGAGGCCAGCCTTTTATCCACGACATTAACAAATTCACTAATGGGAAATGACAAAAGTCAACAATAGAAACTGGGGCAGTATTGTTTGGTGGATTGGGTCGCTGTGTTTCCTACGAAATGATTAGTGATGGATGAATAACTTATACCCACTGGTCCGTGCAAACATCTGGTTCAAGCACATACATTATGAACATTTCAAAACTCGTGCCACAATTGTTCACAATTTGAAATAGTCGTACATTATTTATTGCATAGAAGACCCAGCAATTCCTCCAAGTCAATTTTTAAAGGGAACATAACAATGTCACAAAAATTTCCAAAATGCCCAAGTAACATTCAAAACCCCCAAAATTACACCCCCTAAAACAAAACCTGATATTTTCTAAAAACCGTTTCCATGATAACCAAAACCCCCAGATGTAAAACTTATCAAGAAAGTTTTAACAATTTGTTACGTCTTGTACTAAGCTTCAAAATAACCCACGGCACCCACAGCAATTGCCAGTGCCCTAAGCTTTTGCCGTGGTGCCCTTTGCAAAGTTTCAAAACAAACTTACATTTTTCCTTATAGAAGTGCCCCTTACCAGAGGAAAATTGCTGAGCCCCTTCAAGAGGGAAGTTCAAGACCTACTTAACGCATTCTTAAAACCAGTGTTAAATCTCGTACTTTTGTGAGAATTTTTTTGTTTCTCATTGGTAATAGATACTCGAATCAGCCTCAAAGCAACATGGTTGTGTTTACGTTTCGTCTGATAGAGCTTTCCAAATCGCAGTTAGATCTAAAGCCAGCACCAGACCACTGTCTGTTGCGTTTGTGTTTTGGTACCAGCTACACAAGACATGACTCATTTTTTACAAATGGAATGGATGACAAATGTTTTTTTTGTGTGCCGACACCATTATGTTCATTGTATGTTGTATAGTGTATTAGGAATGTGTAGTGTATTGCAGTAGTGAATACCATGGCAGCCTTTTAAAGCCAGTGGACACTTTCGGTAAACGGTGTTGTCCAAGGCCCACACTTCGTGTATCACAACTTATATATATAATAACAAACCTGTGAAAATTTAGGCTCAATCGGTCATCGGAGTCAGGAGAAAATAACGGGAAAACCCACCCTTGTTTCCGCACGTTGTTTCGCCGTGTCATGACATGTGTTTACTATAAATCCGTAATTCTTGATGTCGAGAATTGATAATTGTTTTAATGTTTTTCTCAAAAAGTAAAGCATTTCATGGAATAATATTTCAAGAGAATTCTTTTATCATTACCTTCTGTAAACCCTGTAAGTTATTTGTAAATTTGTGAAATTTTTTCTTTTTCTTTTCTGTTCCGAAAGTGTATAATGGCTTTAATGATGGCGCATTTTGTTATGACCCATCTTAGACTCCTAAATCTTGCTTCATTTTACAATTATTGTGCATTGTCTGGTACTCGAAACATGTATCGTCTCTCAGTCTCGATGCTTCTGCATCAGAGCAACCAAGCAGGGGCCAATTTCAAAAACCTTTGACGGGGCACCAAGTCCAGGGGCAACGGAGGCCATTGCCTTCATGTTATTTTTGGCCTGACGGAGTTTGGCATTACTGTGTGTTTGTTGCGCTGTCCTCAATACACTACAGGTGCACAGTGACAACACAACATGCTGTGTCTGCTTTAAAGGCAGTGGACACTATTGGTGTTTACTCAAAATAATTATTAGCATAAAACCTTACTTGGTGACGAGTAATGGGGAGAGGTTAATGGTGTAAAACATTGTGAGAAACGGCTCCCTCTGAAGTGACGTAGTTTTCGAGAAAGAAGTACTGCGAATTGATTTTGAGACCTCAGATTTAGAATTTGAGGTCTCGAAATCAAGCATCTGAAAGCACACAACTTCGTGTGACAAGGTGTTTTTTTCTTCCATTATTATCTCGCAACTTCGAAGTCCAATTGAGCTCAAATTTTCACAAGTTTGTTTGTTTATGCATATGTTGAGGTACACCAATGGGGAAGACTGCCAATAGTGTCCAGGGTATTTAAATTACAAAAATATAACCTATTTAAATAATCATGAGGCTCTTTTAAATTATTTCGGATTAATAAATTTGATACAGATGACCTACCAAGATTTTGCAATCTGATAATACTTGATTTTGTTATGATTTGAAATTCAGTAAATTGCAACAAATTAATCAATCATGAATTATGGACGGTGTGTAATTTCATAAATGAATTGAGGCATTTATCATAAAGCTGTTTGGGATCCATCCTCGTTTCCCATTAGCACCTCAGGTTTTCAATATCTGTCGGTTCGGGAGAGAGGCTAGAGAAACGGTTAATTATGACAAATCTCTCTGTCCCGTGTACACAATGCCGTCCACCAACTGCCCCATGCTTGACGGCTGGATTGGAGAGAGAGGAAAAAACCCATAGTGCATTGTGTTGTTGCAATACAGGCGGAAACCAACCGACCATGCGTGACACACAGACAAAATTTGCATTTTAAATCTTTAGTCTGTACAATCTGGGAGGGGGGAGCTCTCTTGGGGTCAGGGGGGGGGGGGGGTTGGATGGAATTGGTAAAGCCTGCAGATTGTCACCTGTGTAGTAAGTACACGGAAATGGGAAAATTTGTTTTGAGAGCAAGCCCCTCCTCCAAAAAATCAACAAAAATTGCTTTAAAACATTTCAAACAGGAAACTCAGTATATTTATTTAGGATTAGAGTTTTCATATTTTCTAACTGTAAACTTGGATTTTTTATTTTTTTACTATTTAACTTGAAGGCGCGTACTGTGTTCTTTTGATAAATTAGTCAAATTACGCCAATCAATCTAATGTAGTTGCCTAAATAACAAACTTGCTTTTGCCTTGGTGCCCACTCTAAATAAAAATTGCTTAGCCCTCGCAACAGTAAATTATCAGGCTTCAAGATTTGTTTTGAAAGCAAACCCCGAAACCCACACAAATTGTGGGACTTTCTAGTTTTTCAGATGCATATATTGAAAAGTTCCTTTATTTAGGATTTGAGTTGCCCTCACCACAGTGAAGTACAGGCTTGTTTGAAACATCAAATAACATCAAAGTGTATTATGTCAGTGATAATTTGCTAATTTTATGAATTTACGACCGGCTGATTTCAGCCCTTTAAACTCTGCACTGCTTTGGGTTATTCCATTAGCAGAGCGTGGTGATAAATATTTGAGTGGTCTTTGGTCTTTTTATGGGTGTAAAATGCCATGCCGTCTGTTCTGTCCCGAACCCAAACAATTGACACATGCTGTAATAGCTGTATTTAACACTCGACCAAAATGTGCCCTGCTGTGTACTATTGTGATTTGTTTATTCATGAGATGATGTTTATTATTCATAAAAACATCTATTATTTGCATACAATTAGCATCTTTTATTGAAAGTTGTTTTTTTCAGATGAATTATGGAGGCTTATGCAATGATATTAGCTGCCTCATTAAAAGGGATGTAATATTTATTGATGAGTTGGCTACTTTTGAACTGATTGTTGTTGTTTTTCCCCTGATATTTATTACTGGTAGTGTGTTATGAACAAGTCAATCAAGCCTTGAATTGCATGGAGGCTACAAAGGCCATCGCCTCAGTTGCCCCTGGTCTTGCCCTTTGTGCCCCTTCATATTTTTCCTGTAAACTTTCAGATTTTTCAATAGAAGTACTCTTTGCAAAATGAAAATGGCCTTGCCCTCTCAAAGTTGAAATTCCAGACCTGCTAAATGTTTTCAGACCCTTAACATTTCTGTGTGATATTCATGGTGGTGTGGGGCACAGGGAAGTTAGGGGCCACAGAGGTATCATGTCTTATGATGCCCTGGTCTTGGCATTGGTGCCCCATCAAAGAAAATACCTTGCCTTGTCCAAGTTTAGGTTAAATTCTATTTCATTTTGACTCCCTGCTTTTAAGCAAGTTTGGCAATTTTAGTACCAAATTCTGGATCAAGCATGATGTAGATCACAATTTTCCTTTTTTAACAACATATCTTGAAATCATAAAGGTGCTACATAATTGGGTCTCAGAATTCATCACTGCATTAACCTATCTTTCTGAGAGTTTCTATTAACTCAGCGCCTTGAGTACCTTGTTTGGTAGATATGTGCGCTATATAAGACTTCAATATTATTAAATCATGGTTACAAACCTGTTTTCATTTTTCTGCGACCTTTCCGTGCATTTGTAAAAGCAAATTCTGGCCAAAACATTAACGTAGGGCTGATGATCAGAAAATCTGCTTATTGGTTCTGTTTGCTAACCATTAAATTAATGGGAACCAGTTAGATACACGTCTGTACATCATATTGTATTTTGACTGGTAATCTGCAACAATTTACTCAGCTTTGGTAAGAAGCTACTGTAAATTAAATTAGTCCCTTCCCTTTTTACATATAATCATTATGAAATATGAGATAACTTTTTCTGAAAAAAAAAAATAATAAAATTAATGTCGAGGGTCGTCGCTTGAAATGGAAAAATCATTATGAAAGACAGGTTGAGGGAACTGCTGTCGAGCTGGTTCCCAAGGCCAAGCATGGATTGTTTATTAACAGATTGTGCAGTGAACCAGTTAATGAACAAGCCATATTGACGTTAATTACACTTGCTTATATTATGAACTTGACCCTCCTGTATGGATGACTACTCGCTGTACAAAAAAATCTTTGACGGAGAGGTTCGGCTTACGAATTTAATATTGTTGAAGTTCTGTCATTTTTCTGTATTAGTTTCTTTAAAGGCAAAGTTTACCTTTGTTATTTTGGAATCAGTTCAGTAGTTTTAGTACAATAAAAATGAAGGTAAAAATTTGAAAATTTCTTGGTCGGGTTTTTGAGACATCACTGAAAACTCTTAATGCCTTTTTACTTTCAAACTGTGAAATTGTTTTAGTGTTTTTTTCTTCTCGTTTCAATTCTGGTCTGTTACACAGTTTTCTGGTCTGGCAGTAAATTGTTTGAACTAGAAGTATTGAGATCTTGTGGGTTTTTCCCACCAAATTTGAGCCCTGAATCAGTGAAAGGTCTCATACTTTATTCATATAAGGGCAAGCCATTTTATAAGGGCACTGGTACTCTGGTAGGCAATTTTCTTGAGGACAAGTCAGTTTTTAAGGGCAAGAGGGCAATGGAAAAATGTCAATTCTTTGGCAGAGAATTTCGAACATATTAAGGGTAGGGCAGGGGGCTCCAAAGGGCATGACCCATCAAGGCCACCATTGCCTCTGTGAAATGACCAACTCTTCTGTATTCCCTTTTTAACACTAAGCTATGAAAACTGATTTTCTTAGAAGGGATAATCCCCACTTGTCAATCCTCATTGATCATTTATCCAAAAGGGATTAAGTTTTCTCTGCGCCCCTCCACCATAAAGTGGAGCGGTATCTTAGATCTTTATGTTGTACTCTATTTATTTTCTTCCCCATGGTCATTTTTTCCTGACAGGCAGCAAAGCGGAGCATTTCCATGATATTGCACGGTTTGCAGCTTATAGCAACCTGGCGATCATCGCTGGGGGTTACCACCCAAATGGCTCCATGGTACCCGGCTCTTCGGTAAGTCCAATTTTCAAATTTTCAACTTCGTTTTATGTAGACTTATCGTTTTGCGCCGTGTTCACAATTTTTAGGCAGAAGCTATGAGCCTCAAAACATTTTATTAGTCGATATAAGCATGTTGGGTTATTTTGGCCTTGCGATTCGTAGTTTGTGCCCCAGTTAAACCATTTTTTTCAGATTTGTGTATAAATTTTAGTTTTAATTGCTCGGTGTTCACAATTTTTAGGCTGGTGCACAGCCTCAATACATTTCTTTGACGCCAAGCATGTTCGGTCTTGTGATTCATATTTTCTACCACAATGTTTGTGAAAATAGATTTTTAGATTTGTCAATCATTTTTATTGGTACTTTTATTTACAAGATTACTGATCTTAAAAACAAATGTTGGAATTTATGTTTGTAATGTAACTAAATCATCAAAGTGTAAAATCAAATTACAGATTCTCAACTTTAAGGAAGCTTTTTGGTTTCCATATTTGCCTCTAAGAAACAGCTCATAAAAAAAAACCTGCCTCGGCTGCTGAAGTCCTTTTTTTATGGTGGTCTTTGCGTTGATGAATCAAATACATTTCATCCTTTACACCTGGTGCTTAAGCGAAGCCAGACGTCTCACCTATCGCTGCGCCTCGTGACAGTCGTCATCTGACATTGACACTCTGTCTGTCGCTACGCTAACGTTATCCACCCGGCGTCACGTGCACTGCCAACGGGCGGTGACCAGCGCGGGGAAGAGCTTTCTTTGAGTCTCCGAGAAATGGTGTCTTCACTCGGACTCTTCACTAAAATGCCGCGATATACACTTGAGATTAGAAAATATTGTCAATTTCTCTGTGGTGTTGTCCACCTTCCTTATTAAAGGATGATTCGACACTGGTTTTGAATTCAGCTGCACTCGTTCTTCTTATCTTGTTTACCTTGTAACTTAAATCTATGGTATTGTCCCATTTCAATCAATTTCGTGATTGTAGAAATCAGTTTATAACAACAGGTGTCAGATTAAGTAGAAAGTTTATGATATACTGTCCCTTTTTCAGTCCTGCTTTTTTTTGCCTAGCTTTTTGAGGTTTTTGTGTATAAAAAAGTCTTTCTAACCAGGAAAAATGTATTTTGCTGATTTTATGTTGCTTTGGGATCTCCCAAAGTCACTAGTATTTCCTGAGTGATAACATATCTCCTGCCATAACAGTTCAAAAACCATAACAAATATATCAGCCGCTGTTTTTTCGTGAAAACATCTTTTTCAGTAGAATTTTCACTGGTTATTTTCTCGACAACCATGCTTGTATTGAAGGCAGCCGTATTGAGTAGTGTTCTACCTACAGGTTTTCCACTAGCCTTTCAATTAGGAAAGTGTGCCACACTGCGGAAAGTTGCCTTTTGCTTTCAATCAAAACACTTGAATATACATTGGCACATTTTCTCGTTCAAGGTGACGCTGATATTTCGTTTGGTTACCCTGTTTTTTAATCTCGGACACTACAATCACACAGCAGGCACGAGTGTTCTGTTTTATTAAATTTTTGTCATGCTGAGAATTAGACCATGCTTTTACATCGTCGCATTGTATGCTCTTCCTTTTTTCTTCTTTGTATGTGTTCGCATTTCAGCCCCTAGCAACCTCCAAATTTCATGCATTAATGTTTCTCGGCTCGCCTGGCACTATTTGTCAAACCAACGCAAATAGAAGTTAACGTTTGTTTTAGTTTTGGAGCAGACATAATATCTCCATTCTACAAATTGCATCTCAATCATGATGGACTGCACTAACATAATTTATTTTTTAAATCAGATTCTCAATTTTCTACTTCATCTCTAAAAAAAAAGAGTCCATTCAACTTTTCCCCCTAAAAATAGTTTCTCAACTGTAGCAGTTGACATACTATAATATAACCTTGTTGTGTATTTAACAGATTCCAATCCACAATCATTAGTTCACAACCCTTCTTCCCGTTAGACATTTAAAAAATCGTGAACTTCTAATTACCAACAATCCGGCTGTCGTTAAAGTTCATTGTGAGTTTTCCAGTGAAGCCTCCCTTTTCTTTTTTATTCTCCCCCGTTCTTCCGCTCACCCTTTCTACTCGCTGGAGTTGTGTGTAAACACGGTCTGTGTGCTCCGAAAAAACCCTACTGTATTGCTAAATTGTCCCGCACATTGTTATGTTTACATAGCTGTGCATGAGGGCTCGGTGGACGTGACCTTTGACCCTAAACTACCAACCGGAGCTCCCATTTGTTTGTACACATCACCGAGACTGATATAACAGTACAGCGACCATTGATGAATTACACCAACTCTCATCATAACTGGTTGTCCGTGGACGGCCGGTTGCCTGTACCCTAGTGGTGTTTAAGTAGTTAACGCAGAATGGCGACGACGCGTTGCTGGCAACAGTTTTAATATTGAAGATGACGTCTAAGCGGATTAGAAAAAATTGCTTAAAATATTCACTCTAAATCACTTTAAAGCTTGATTGCATGGTGCTCTTCTATATAATCAGAATCTATAAATGAGGGGATTTGTTAAAAATCCTTTGCAAACAAAGTATTGGCTCGGTTTTTGGAATCATTTCATTGGTCTAATTCAATAAAACCAACCTGTGAAAATTTCATTTCATGTAGTCAACACATGAAGAATAATCCGTAATTGGAAGACACAACACAGAGAAATATTTCTCGCAGTCTAATTGTTTCTCAGATTTTTTATATTTGTTATTCCAGATTTAGTAACCTTCTTAGGGAAAATCAAAATCTGATGTATTCTTCATTGGTGTACTCAGATTCAGAATATCATTAAATTATTGTTCATAAATCACCTTTAATAATGAGGGAGAAGAGAACAAAATAAACAAAATGTTTGAAAAGACATTTTAATTTTTTTTTCATGAGGGATGGATAACCTTTAAACCAACTGGAATTTACCTGGCAAAGTTTACCGTCACACAGTCCATAAAACAGACGTTCCAAATTGATTTAAATTTACAGCCCCTCTTTTTCCCGATAGACCAGTTCACTACCTCGTAAAACCGTGTTTAATTCTCGCGATGTTCCACGTATCCGCCGTGTACCTCTACGTGGATAATGCGGGAAATCTAACGTACACGTGACGTACACCTGTACAGGATCCATGCCCAATATCTAAACGGGTTAATTAATATCGAACGGGGGCAATGCCGAATCAATCTTAATTGACTTAATGCACAATCATTTTTGTAAATGCCCCCCCCCAAAAACAGTTGGCCTGGAGTATAGCATAGATTAGGGGTTTTGCCTTGCGTTTGTCTTGGCTTGTGTGTTCGGGGAATTGGGCAGTTGTTAGATGGTGATTTGAAATTTCTGTGATAAATGTGGAGACAGTTTTAACGGTGGGGTGTAGTTTTTGGTGATTGTCGAAGACCAGTATTCTCACTTGGAGTATCCCCACCATGTGAAAATTTGGACGGAATTGTACATCAAAGTTGCAAGAAAATAATGAAGAAAAAAACCCTTGATGCAAAGAACTGTCTGCTATAAAATGATTGAAAATGGCTTCATGTCTGAATATTTTCTCAGATACAAATTTGTTAATACAAAAAATAGCTCTTTCCCTAAAACTCCATTATTTCAACGGAGGTCGTTTCTAAATTTGTATTACTATCAGCTGCTCTCCAGTGCTCTTTACCAAGTAAGTTTTTATGGACATTAATTCGTGGTGTAAAATACCGTAGGTACATCCTCCCTTTATGTGTTTAACTTTAATATAATAATTGTTTGGCTCTTATTGGATTTTGCAAATAGGTTAAAATAATATTTGGAAAATTTAAAAAGAAAACGCACTCGTGGTCAAAGAATTAGCAGTATAGACTGAAGAAATTATGAAAGTGTGCTAAATGTACACAAGCATAGGTAGCCACGGCAAAATTAATCCACGCATGAAAGGTATGGGGGGGGGGTCACTTGGTTATGAATGTAGAACGGTACAGTATTTTCTATTCCTTTTGATTAAAATGAGATCAATGCGTGTGTGTGCGTGTCATCCATAAAGGCCAAATTTTTAAGAGAAACCATTTATGTGGGAATTAAGCTAGATCTAAACGCACGCATGTGCCAGATATAATAAATACTGGATCGGGCGCACATGGCTAAGGCAGCGGCAAACAATACCAAGGAACAATGCCTTTCGAGAAATCTGTTCCAACCGCCAGCAGTTTTTGTTACTGATGACAGTCACACAGTTTAAAAAAAGAATATTTCTGTGAAGAAAAACAACGGCCAATTCGGTGGGAAAAAAAACAATCTTGGATGATCACCTTTCCCGCGATCTCCCCCCCCCCCTCTTAAAAGATAAATATGACCAGGTAAGACCTCCCTTAACATCCTTCACCACCCAGAGACAAACAGAGAATAAATAAAAACTGTATAATGTAGATTTTTATCGGGGTAAATTGACAGGGTTCTTTGGGTATGACAGTAACCCTTAGAGAGGTCTGGATGTATTGACACAAGTTGTTTGGTTGGACTGTGGAGGGAGCAATGTGCTCTGCGAGTCGCTGCAAGGGCCGGACTTGATGCGTCTAGTTCAGTGTGAACGTGGAAGCAGAGTGTTTTGGTTGCTTTCTTAGGCAGGGGGTCATGACTTCTTGAGCATTGAAGAAAATATCTGAGGTTCTGAAATGACACTTGGGTAGTACTGTACCAACTGTTGCATGGGTTTTAGTTGAGAAGATATTTAGACGAGAAATATATCACTTTCTGGTTTTGATTTGTTGTTGAACAAAGACAAATTGACTAGAGTGAGATTTGAATCAACGACTGGAATTGCATGGAGGATTGCTCTGGCCTTGGCCCTGGCTTCAATGTCCCTTTAAACAAAAAAGTTCCAATAGATTTCAAGATTGTCCAATGGAAGTCCCCTTTGCAGAATGAAAACAGTTTTGCCGTTTCAAAGTTCAAATTGCAGGCACTCTACCAACTGAGCTATCTGTTTAGCCCAATCTCTTAAACTCATTACTATCCACATTCTCTTTAATATTCAAACAATAATTGTGTCTGCAATTATTATTACTGTGCAACTCCTAAGCCATCCATCAATCCGTAAACACATCTGTTGCCTTTACAGATTCAGTCGAAACCTTGTACTTCCTTCATATTATAGGAATGTGGTATACATACAGTCTTCACAGAAACATTGCCCCAAACCACTTATCATAACCTGAAAGAACAGGTTGAATTTTTTCCAAACTCCAGGTGGGACATAGTCCCCCCCCCAAAAAAAAAAACCAACAACACAAAAAACAACAGATTTTTAAATGGTTAAAAGTCTGATATCACAACCACAAAAGACCCAGTGTGAATTCCATTTATACCCTAAAACAGAGGAAGACAAAACACCCCCCCTAAAGAAAACCTCAACTCGCTAAGTGCATAATTGCTCCGAGACTGGTTCCTCTGTTCCTCACCTTTTGGCCAGAGATGCAAAGTGGGTCAAGGGATGATTGACAGCTGAGTCATGACCCCTGACCTGTTTATTTTTGTAATTGGGCAGTCCATTACAAGTACAGCACCCCCCCCCCCTGTGTGCCAGAGCTTTTTCCATGAAACTCCTGTGGTTGTGGTTTGTCTGTATTGTTAACTCAACAAGTTGGGTTGCTAATGCACTTGGGTTTTATGTTCTTCTGGTGGATGGAGGATATTGTTTGAATGATGTGTGCCCAACCTTTGGAGCAAAAAGTTGTTGGTCCAAGAGGCCTTTATACACACACACACAAGGACTTGGTAACTGCCTTTTTATGTAAACTGTTTAATGACTTTTGAAAAGAAAGGGGGTTAATGAGTGGCCAGTCTGTGTACAGCCTGCTGTTTATATGCATAAAGTTGAAGGAGTGCAAGAGAAAAAAATGCGGAGTGATTTTCAATCGAAAGTGGAAAATAGAAGTAGCTGTTGCAAACTGCCTACCAACCAAAAGGGCCTATTGTATAAATGTAAAAGATAGTTCATGGCCTGACGTTCCAACGGCTTTTTCAATATTCCTCAACAAATTTCTTGAAGTAATATCTTCTGCAAAGGTTTTAGGACTCGGAAGAAGTTTTTAACATCGGCCCAAGATTTGCCCACAGCACCCAAAAGGTTGCAAATCCTGAGCCTGAACCCCCATCCCCTCTTTTTAAAATTAGCGCATCAAATCTGGAGACACAAATTCTAGAGTACCAGATGGAAAACCATTCCAGTATCTGCAATGATCGGCTTTCCGTAATCAAATTTTCCAGCGTTTTCTCTCTCTCTCTCGCGAAAAAAGAGATGATAAAAACGAAAGTCACAAATTGCTGAGGAATTAGCCAAAACTGAGAATCTTTAATTAAATTCATTAAAAAAGATCACATAATGATAATTGGAAATAATAATTACCTTTTACTTTTCTTTTTTAAATTTTGTAAAAAATTAAATAAAAAAAACCAGTAGCTGCTGTTTTCTTCAGAGGTTAAGAATTCCTGCCCTTTGATCTACATTAACTGTAAGTTGAGATCTTAGCTGGCCTGTATGCTTATTTGTTAAAGAGCAAGGGCACCGAGGCATTTTCTCCTCTACTGGAGCATATTCAGGGCACCAAGGCAATGACCAGGGCGCATGGAGACAATCGCTTGTGTTGCCTCCGTGAAGTATCTGGCCTGTCTTAGTCTTTCAGACCATTTAGTCAGCAATGGCTCTCGCTGGTTTCCTTCCTCAGGTCCCAATCTCCTCCTAAATGATCAGCAAATATGTCGGGTCTCGTAAAACTTATTTCTGGTCCAGTGGAACTTTTGAGATGCAAGTCTCGTGGAGGTTTCTGTAACATTCCAGCCCGGCCTACTGTCCATTGTGGTATTGTGTTCTCAGGGGCAAACTGTTGGTTTACAGAATTTTATCGATAGACGATTTCTTTAGCAGGTTTTATTTGTCACCATTAGTCTTATGTACTCTCATTGACACCTAATGTATGTTCTCAAATATGAACCATCATACTACCGTTTTGTTAAGCTGATTCACTTACTAAGAATTTTTATTCAACATTTGTTTTGGGTTTTCTGATTAAAGGTTAGCGTTCGACAAGCCAGAATGAATAAACTCCACATGGTGTTTCTAAATTTTGGGTGGATGGGTCAAAAGCAATAACTAAGAGTAAAAAGGAATTATTTTTTTTTTTTTTTTTAAACAAAATACCAAGCTGGCCAAGATCGTCATTTTCGTTCCCAACTAAACTACCAAGTTGTTTGGAACAGGCAAAGCCATTGAAAACTACTGATGTTGTAGACCTTTTCTCTAAAATATCTGGTTCATTTGTGGCATTACTTTGTTCTTCAATTCAATATTTAGGTTATTATGAGGCCATTCGATGAGTTGGTGGGTTGCTCAAAACAATTTAAAAATTAATACAAAACATGAACTATTCTGGATGGCCCTGTGATTTGTTCGAGCCAAGCATACTTGTGTGCTCAGATGAATTGAAAAAAAGGATTGTTGCTGTCTTTCCCTGGAGAAAGTTGTTTTCCTAAAACGTTTGAAAGTCGATCCATCTCCGTCAGTCCTTATGTTTTGAAGTTGCTTTGTTGTCTTCCTCGTTAACGCCCGTCGTCCTCATTATGGAGAGAAAAGTTTCAGTCCACAAAGATCTCCCAACTTTTCCTTTCTCAACCCTTGGTTAAAACGTTAGCGCCCAGGCTTTAAAAGGCAAGTGAGAGGCTAATCCTAAATCTTGGCTTGTGTACATTACGTGTGTGTGCGTTTATTTAAGAAGTAGAGGGATAGTTTCTTGGGTGAGATTAGGTCTTTGTCAGGAGGCTCTTGTGGCAAAGCCGAGTAGAGGGGGGGGAGGGAGTCAACCACAGAAAGCCCAACTTCGTTCTCATCCTGGCGAAGTGTTTAAACACAGTGACCCCCTTCAGAGTGCCCTTTTTAAGAAACTGTCATGCTTGTACGCCCCCCCCCCCCCTTTGGTCCGAGCCCGAGGACAGTGACCAGGAGAAGTTCTGCCCCAATCCCCGGTCCGGAAGATGAATACCCTCTTCCTTTGGCGTGAATCGCTTTACAAAAAAAAACCACCACCTTCCCGAGTTCTCAAACGACATTCTCCTAGAACATGTTCAGGTCTTTAGCCCTTGTATATTTATATTTGCCCCCCCCCCCTCGTCTTCTTCTTATGCTTGTAGTAGACCTATCGTTAAGGATGTACTGTGCAGTGTGCAGCTTTACTTAGGTTCGAGTTACCAAATGCTTTCCTGATCCGTGTGTAGTGAATAGAGGCTCCAGTCAAAGGCCCATTCCGGGGGCCATTGTCTCCGCCGATCGTGTTTGCACTGTGCAAACGGTTTGATGGACGGGCAAGAGGTCTTTGAGTCGGTCAGGCTCTCTTGCTGGCAGGCATTGTTCCGAGTGGCGGGCCCCTTTCTTGAGGGGGGATAGAAAAGGGGAAAAGAGAAACAAACACCACAAAATAAAAAAAAAACTGGAAGAGTTCAACCGGCTCTTTCTAGCGGTGTGTCAGGGCGCAGGGTGTGATGGCGACAATAGTGGCAAGACAAGCCATTTGCACGGTTCAGGCAAAAAATCCGACCCCTATTGTAGAGGTAGCTGATGGATAGGTTTTGTTGGAAGAAGGGGGAGCATACACAGCATGCATGTACACAATTTAATTTTTAATTTATCAGTGAATGAATGTTCATTTAATTTATATTGTTTGCGAAGTTGCACGTGTTCCCGTCGTCGCAAATTAGTTTTTCATTTCTTTTCTTTGCAACCATGTATCCAGTTTGGGACAAATGACTCGAACCGAGATGAACTTTGGACGGTTGCCTTTTGAATGGCAAAGAGCTGTATCAGAGGTCACTACATGAGGTTTTTTCAAATGTGTCCGAGTTGCAAAAGAAAATCCAGAAGCAATTATGTTTATCATCCTCTGCAATTTCTTGTCGAAAGCTTCATGCAGTTTTTATGTAATGGACACTATTGGTAGCTGTCAAAGACAATGATATGCATATTAAGCTTTTTTGGAGAATTCTTTTGTCAGAGTTCTGTCATAAATTTTGTCGTGAGGCAGAACTTTCAGTCAGTAATGTAACATGTCTTTGCATAGTTATGTTCATTTTTGTCTTCTTCTAAACAGTGATGGGCCTAAAAGCATTTCCGCCTGTAGTATAAGTATTTCATTTATGTTGGATTTATTTTACTTGTTTTCCAGTTATTAGGCCCCAACTCAACCATCAAGAACACATTCATTGTGACTATTCAATAAATCATACAAAAATATATAACAGATTGAAAATTGAAATAAGATCTGGAAAATACATAATGTGTAACTCCAGAGCAATTCCCAATAGAATCAGCGGAAACACTCAAGAAAAAATGAACACTGACGACAAAAGCCACATCTGCAAAAAAACGCAGCGAGTGGAAGTCACAACTCACAATGCAAATGAGAGATTTCCAGATCTGATGAGCGGGAATGGCACGCTGGGAGTTCAATGGAGTGTCCCCACCAGGGTACAACCAAGTTTACAGATGATACTTTTAGCTTTTGTAGACGATACTTTCAGTGTTGTGTTTTTGTGAAAGGGATAAGATTACATGCTGAAACTTTGTTTGTATGATGGCGTGTGTATGAATTATTTTGTTTTAGCTGCCAAAGTTTTGGCTTATCCCCCAAAACTTTCCCATTTTTGACTCAAGTTGTCTTTCTTAAAGGCTAAGTAAAGCTTTGGTTTTTGAACCATTTGATTTTTGTTATCTTATATAAATAAAGATAATATGATAAAACTATTCTGTAAATATTTTATTTCAAAAGGTTGTAGCATTTTTAAGATATCGCAAAAAAACTGGAGCACACTGGAATACACAATCGTATCTGGCAGAAATGTTTCTCACATTCAAATTTGGGGGATAAAACTAGTGTCTTTATCAAAGTGAAAATGATTCTCAGAATGCTTTACACTTTCCGAAGCTGCTGTACTTCCTATAGAGCCACGACCAGATCCTATGTTCTTACCTAGTAGGCCCAAGTTTTTATAGCCATTAACTTTAAGAGTGATTACCAAATCATAAAAATCTTCACAGTGAAAACTTTGACTGCCTTCCACAACTGCCGCCAGTCTGAACTATGTTGAACCCAGATAGACAAAACTATTATGATATTTTTGTTCTTCGCAAGAAGTGGTAGTAGAGATCACTGGTGCCAGCTCGCAGCCAGCCAGCCAAGCCCCTTGGCTGGCCAACCTATCGGATTTCCGTTGGGAAAAGAATCCAGCATTCACCAGGAAGTCGGCTGATTGAATTGGACATGTGGGGGTCAGAGGGCACAGTTAGAGGTCATATTTAGTTGACCTTTGCCAGGGCATGTGATGTGTACTATGGATTGCATGGCAACAGGGGGGGGGGGGGCTGGAGTGTAGGGGTAGTGTTCATTGTTAAAGGAGTTGTGTAGATGTTTGTTAAGCTGCTGGTCTTGTTCCCTGTGGCTAATAGTAATACCAATGATAGCTAATGTTTCTCAAAGCGTTACCAGACTACCTGTTGCACTTCACAAGTCTCTGTTTGGGTTATATTTATCTGAATGGCTGCTTAACAAAATGGCTGCCCCGAGATCATTACATGGTTTAGCCATGAATTGGAAAAAAGGGTGTCCAAGTGGGCTGGAAATTTAAAAAAACTGGATGTCCGAATTGTTCCCTTTACATGAAGTTACAAACAAAACAGGGTGTCCAAATTTAAAACTGGGGGTCCAAAAAACACCAAAATTCCTTTGTTTCATTGAGAAGATTTTGGCAATTTTCAATGACTGTTTGTTGTTATGATTACTGTTATTGTCAGAGATTCCTTCTCCATCAACACAATATATGCTAGCCCCTCACTGTGTACATAAACGTTTGTCCTAATACGATTCTTCAATCCACCTCGAAAATGATCTCAAGCTCCATATCGACAAAAAAAAAAAGACTGTCCGCCTCTGTCTTGTCTTCCTGTTTATTTAGCAACGGAATTCGACAGAGCAAACATTGCTTGTCCGTATGGTTGGATTTGTAAATTGAGCTGTAGTCAGTGCGTAGGAGGGAAGGGGAAGGGGGAGGGGGTTAGGGGACGGCTAAGGGAGGGAATTATCGGAGCCGCTTTTAATGCTTCTCTGTCGCCCAACACCATTAACGGGTCTTAATCCAGTGTGATCATTAAATTTAGTGTCCGGTTTGCTTTGCCACTGCTCAACATTATGTCATGTTTTTCTTTTTTTTCGTCTTCGTATTCTGTGTCTGTCGTGACTTTGTCTGCTCTGTCTGAACTTTATTGGTAAACTCGACTCTCTAAAGGGGCTCTCTCCAACCTTCTCTCTCCAACCTTCTCTCTCCAACCTTTAAAGGTGCCCGCAGCCTGCATTGATGTGTATGGAAAGTTGTTGTTTAGAATATTTTTTGTTGATATTGCTCTTTCAGTTTGTAGCTGAATGATGCAGAGAGAAGTATCCACTTCTCAAGTTTTTTCAGTTTATGAAACTTTTAAAAAAACTTTTGTTGGGTTAGTGTACTTAAACAAAAAATGATGCAAATAACATTGTAAGCTTGTTTTATGCGCATTTTCATCAACACATATTTATTAAAGCCTTGGAGGGTGTGCCTTTAATGTTTTAAGTGACTAGCGAGCAAGACCAGGGCCCAATTTCAAAGAGCTGCTAAGCACAAAAATTTGCTTAGCATGACATTTCTTCCATGACAAAAACAGGATTACCAACCAAATTTCTATTTGTTGCATATTTCTTGTTACTGATTTTCAGCTTTTGTTTGCTTGTCCTGAAAATCACGTGGAAATTTGACTGGTAATCCTGTTTTTATCAAGGAAGAAATTTCATGCTTAGCACATTTCTGCGCTTAGCAGCTCTATGAAATTGGGCCCAGTTAGCTTGTCATGTCACTAACTAGTCCATACGCTTTTCTACTCCATGTTGTGTCTAAAATAGGGATGCTGCTCAGCACTGAACTAGCTAGCCGAACTACTTGGAGTAAAGTTTAACTAGCAGGCCTTAAACTTCTCTCTTGAAAGGGCTTGTCAATTTTCCTCTGGTACGGGGGGGGGGGGGGGGGGGCTCTTCTATTATGGGGAAAGTGTAAGTTTATATTGGAACCTTGCAATTGCTGTGGGTTATTTCAAAGCCTGAACTGGTCCCCAGGTCTAATAACTGGCATTTTGGTCAGCTGTAGAGAGACCGCTGTAGATTGATTTGTAAACAATTTATGCTGATTTTTTCCTTCGGCCACAAACTCCAGCTTGATACCACCCCACCCCCCCCCCCTCCAATAAAAAAGAACGTTCTTATTAAACGCTTTTGTTAATTGGAGTAATCTTTGTAACCCGATGATAATTAACTGGGCTAATTACATACAGGGACAATGGGGATTGTCCCATTTTTCTAATTCCCAGTCAGATCGCAAATTTTTTGTTCCAAGCAGATGAATGAAATGTAAAGGTCTTGCGCTGATGTAGCTTACAAATTTTATATATTGACAAAATAATCCACTTGTCTCGGCTAACTGGTCTTTCTCTCAATCCTCTAACCGCTCTCTCCCTGGCATTATTAAATTTCATTTTCCCCCAGCCGTTGCTCACTTGGCTTTTCATTACTGCTCACTAATTTTGTTTACGGAATTATTTTAAGCAATTTCGCAGGCTGGCTTGTTTCCTAATTTCGTAAGAGAGGAGCTTGTTTTTATTTTTTGCTGCATTTTTTATTGTCAACCGAGAACCTCAAGTTCAGATAGTAATTGTTCCCTTTTTTTTAATTTCTGAAGTTGATAAGCTGGTCGTGGTTGACTTAATTCTCACTTTCCTGTGGGAGATGAACATTTTCTCTCTTGAAATTTGTTTGCCGTTAGACGGGTATACACTTTCAGTTTTTCCTCTCCTTTTCTGAAAGAGTAGTACGAAGCAAAGATTAAACCGCCCGGTGTAATTAGTCGTGGACGTGACATGATCTCGAAGGGTGTGTGAATATTTCATGAGAGACTGTACGGTTTCCACATTGATTGTTGCCACATTTAATATTGCGCCCTTTAATAGTTGCCCTTGGAACGACTCTATTATTGGTCGATTGGGGGGGGGGGGGGTAGGCGAGTGAGTGAGATGTTAGTGTACTTTACACAGATGTGGTTTTCCGATCATGGAAAAACAACTAAGACACTTCTTAATTAACTATAAATGAAAAATGCAGAGAATTAGTCAGAGAAGAGTCAAGGTTTGCATGGTGGAAAGGTAATAATAGATGTGAAGTGAGAGAGGTTTGCGGTAATACCATGTGAAAATCTCTTTTGAGTAGTGTTGGTTCTGCGGAACCAGTGGTTACTGGTTACAATGCTACTCAAATGGGAGTTTTACATGATGTTTTTTCCTTACGTTTTGGAGTATTTAGAAAGGAAAAAAATTAACTGGTTTGTAGAGACGTGAAGACAGCTCTCCAGTTGTCTAAAAGGTTTCCCACTGTTCTGCAAATGAGGAAAGTTACTCCTAAGTTTCAGCATCTAAGAAACTTTTAACGTTTCCATAAACATTTTGTAAGAGAGAAGGATTAGAAAGGGGGAAATGCTAAACAAAAAAGGACCACAAATTCTGTCTTTCTTCGTATATTTACCCACAAAGACCTTCAAGCGATTCTGGAATAGTGACCTGTCTCGAAAACATTGCCTGTTCCCCGAAAAAAAAAAAAGAAAGAGTCTTTCTTGTTGCACCCAGCTTTTGCAAGAGCTCGGTCGTTGACCTTTTATTATGTTAGTCCGTCACCCCCCTTATTTTTCTCACTCGGGCCTTCTTCTGAAAGGACAGAAAGGGAAGGAAAAAAAACGGCCAGAAAGCCTGCAATTGAATGATGTATTGATAGTGTGTACAAAAGCATAACGCTACAATCACCGTAATGGAATGCCCTCTTCAGGACAGCTCGCTGGAAATGTGTGCTCCCAAACACATAAAAATTTAGACAGCACTTGATGGAGCAAGGGGTAGTTAATGTGACCACTCAGAGTTAACTACCGTTTGTTGACTTACTCCGTAGGTACGCACCCTTAAACGGGGTCAGCGGCTTCGGCGTGGCCGTAAAAATGTCAAGGAACAACCTTCCCCGGATCTGCACTCTCTCTGCCAGTCAAACAAGACCCGCTGAAAATAAAGAGCATACTTACCCGCATTTTAGATGGAACATTGAATGATTTTTTTTAAATGCAGCAGAGTTTTTGGTGTTTGTGTCGAGCAGGAGTTCTTTTAGCACTCTGTGTTTCTCAGTTTTATTCGCCAAATTTGCACAAACCCTCTTGACAAAAATGTAAATAGTAAGGATGGCATTCTGCCTTTATCCAATAATCAAAAATTTTAACCGAAATCAGCTGTTGCGCTGTTTGAAATGGTTTTCAGATACAGTTTTCCTGTAATATGACTTCATTTCAGAGGGAAATATTTTACAGAAAAAATGGTTCTAGTATGAACTTCATAATCAGTAAGATTTCAGACAGTGTTTTTCTTTAGTAAAGGGCTTATCTGTGTAGGAAGATGAACATTTCAAGGAGCACCAAGGTAATGACCAGCAAGGGCATGGAGGCAATAGACCGATCCATTAAGCTCCGCCCCATTGCGTATTGACCAATCACAACGCAACGAAGGTCCGACACTAAGGTCCGACATGCGTGCGCGTATTATTGGCGCGCGCGGCAGAGTTGTGCAGAAAGGCATTGGAGAGCCCCACGTGTTCTTGCTCACACGTGCGTTGTGGGCGGAGCCTACTGGATCGGTCTATTACCTTAGTTGCCTCCATTAAGTATTATGCCTGCTAGGGGCACCAAGGCAATGACCAGGGGCATGGAAGGCAATTACCCCAGTTGCCTCCATATGCCTGCACTCATTCTGCAAATATTTGAAATAGTTATTGGAAAAAGCACATTAAAAACCACAGGACCCCATCACCACACATGTGTCTGAAATGCAGTAGTATATACTCCCTATTTAATATCAACTTTACGATTCTGAAATCCGATTTTGTTGAGATAGAAATGCAAGATTGACATTCGGGGCGATACTAAAAACGAAAAACTGAAGATGAAAATATGTTTTTACTGACCCACATTGAGTTTCTCCATCGTCTACGAGAGGCTCACCCGTCCCCCGCCTGCAGATATTTCTAAATAGGAATTTTAATTTCTTACGTGGTCCGAAAAAACGGGACAGGTTTCAGGAAATTAAGAAGTAGAAACTTAGCGGAGATGATGTCGCGGCCAGGAGGGACAAGTTATAAACAATGAAATGATAGAATTGTTGCCCTAAACAGCGGAAGGAAATTGTCAAAAGGGCTGGAGACTGTGAAATTAGAATTATAGGGGACTTGGCTGGGACCGTCTCTGTGCCCTTGTTACCGACGGCTTAACGTTTATTTTTTTATCTCCGCTAGATTGCGCGTGCAATAAAGTAGGTCACTGAGAGGTTTGGAAAAGTGGAGAGATGGGAAGATAGACCTTGAAGATGGTCTCAATTTTGATGTGGTTGTTAAAATGTGGGAAAGGGGAGTCAAATTTTACAGGGGGTGGGGGATGTTTTCAAATGAGAGTTAAAATCGTTCGACTGTGTGACCATTCAATATTATCCAATTTGAGTGATAGATAAAACATGCCAGCCTGTAGTGTGATATTATGTGGTGAATTCATCTATGCAGTACACAGTCAACCTTCCTACTGTCTGACCATTCATTGTCACCACTGTGGTTTTGAATGATAGATAAACTATGCCAGCCTGCAATATACGTATTTTTATGTGATGGAAGGACATTTGTGATAAAACTGTGAATTGGGCCTAAGAACTTGCTAAGCACAGAAATAGATAACCTGCCAAAATACCATGCATTTACCAACTTTGACTGGTACTCCACTCACTTCTTGCTGTATCAAAGGAATTTGCTAAGCAGAGTTTTCAGCTAAACAGCTTTATGAAAGTTGGCCCTTATGGATAAAACAGACTTTCCACTTTCAAAAGAGAGTGGCCAAAAGGCCACACCCCCTCATGTAGCAGAGTGCAGTTATCTAGTGGTCTAGAGGTCAAAACATCTTTTCTTGTAATTAGCAGGGTTTGTGTTTGAATCCCTGCTGTAATTTGTTGAGAATTTTTGTTTAAATGGGAAAGGTTTGAGGCAGGAGATTGCTGATTCAATTGTGGTGGGGGGGGGGGGGGGGTTAGGGTGGGGGTAGGGGTAGGGAGTATGGTGTCGGCGTAAAACATTCTGTATTCTTTCCCGCAGTCGTTTTAAAAAATGGCTTTTTAAATATGAATTATCTTGTTGAGAACCTACTATATAAAAAGACATCCATAATCGTCAATCAAACTTGATATAATTAGAAATAGTTTGTTTAACCCAAGCCTGTTTTAATATATTAATATTGATATTTTATTGATATTTATTGATATTTTATTGCTACGGGAAGTGTATTTTACCCCTGCCCTGTGAGTGCATACTATCTGCTTGAGCGGGTCCTGGGTCTGCGTTTGATTGATATAGAGTTAAGTCAGACTGGACCAGTTGTAATGACCATGATCAAAGAATTCTAAGGACTCGCCGATGATACAAGCCTGTCCGCGGCCCCGTGGTTTTCCTATCAAAAAGTGCCAAGTGAATTGGCATGATTGGATTCTAATTAAGACAAATATAATGGCTGTGCGCTGCCGAACTAATTATTTAGAAGCTTAGAGAAGGGGACTAAACAAAAAAAATAAAGCACTAGGAGAGGCTGAGAAGGGAACTCAACAAAACTATGTTGCGTCGCCTGTTTTTTTCTTTTGGTGATGATGCACCACTGTGGAATTTTGTACGATGTTTAGTATCTTTTTTTGTAAAGGTCTGGTTTGGAAGTTGTGAAAGTTTTTGTGGGTCAGATAGCGGAAATACTGTCGGCAATTGTGCCTTTGATGATACAAGCATGGAATTTGGCACATATTCTGAGTGTGTCATGAAAAAGATATTTGGCTATAGGGCCATTGCAAGTTGAATTTTGAGAAAAATAGAACAGCAACAGCAAGAAGTTTTCAAAATGGCTTCCATTGCTTGTTTTTCTACACATATTTTTTTTTTTCAATGGAGAAATCTGCGATGACCCTTTAGCCAAATATCTTTTTCATCTCCATGCTCTGACTGTATGCCAAATTCAATGCTTGTATATCATCGAAGGCAAATTCCATCACCTTTCTTTTTAGCAGGCTTTTGTTTTGTTTGGGAGATAAACTTGTCTATATAAGACAGCAGTTTCTACAAGATCATAGATGGTTTAAGATTATGTGAATATATTTTGTATTTTTGTATGTCTTTTGCAGACAGATGATAAAGCATTAGAGAGGCATTATTGTTCATTAAATTCATTCCAATTTGGATTGTCGGAACTTTGTATGAAAAAATGCTAGACTTGCTTCCCTAAAATTGTGTTTCTATTTGGGACAAGGCTTGGAATTTCAGACTTGTAGGCTGAAGCCACTGTGCTTTGAGAAAAAGGCATGTGGTTGAGAGTGTTTCTTGATAACTAGAGGATCGGAACGATGGTTTTTGAATGAATGTACTCTTCCAATAAACCAATTATGTACCATGATATGGTTCTTGAAAACTGAAAGATTGGAATGAATGTACTCTTCCATTAAACCAATTATGTACCACTCCTTTGTAAAATCTTTCTTGAGAACAAAAAGGTTGGATTGAATATTTTTACTCGGTTCTCTTCCAATTACCAATCATGCACCTTTCCTTTATCTCTCTTGAACACTAGAGGATCGGAATGAATGTACTCTTCCATAAACCAATTAAATGTACAATCCCTTTGTGATACGTGTTCTGAAAAAGAGAAGATAGGAAAAAGTTAATGTACTCTTCTAAATTTAATGATGTATCATCCCTTTATGATATGTTTCTTGATAGTGAAGGATTGGAATGAAAGTTCTCTTCCATTTCTTTGTGATGTGATTCTTGAAAACTAAAGGATTGGAATGAATGTACCCTTCCAATAACCAATGATGTACCATCCCTTTTTGATCTGTTTCCTGTGATAACTAGAGGATTGGAATGAATGTACTCTTTCAATGGATAAACCAATTTTGTACCATCCCTTTATGATATGTTTCTTGAAAACTAGAGGATTAGAATGAATGTACTACAATAGATAAACCAATGATGTATAATCATTTTGTAAAATGTGTCTTAAAAATTAGAGGATTGGATGAACGTAATCTTCCATAAACCAATGATGTACGATGCCTTTATGATGTGTGTCTTGATAATGAAGAATTGGAATGAATGTACCTGGCCTGTATGCTTTTTTTTTTTTAAGGGCGAGGGCACCAAGGCATTTTGTCTTTGGTTATGGGCACTCTATGAGGAAATTATAAATTTGTACTGGAGCATTTCAAGGGCACCAATGCAATGACTAGGAGGCATTGAGGCAACTGCCATCGTTGCCTCCATGCAGTATCAGGCCTGATGTACTTTCCTTTAACGGAATTTTCATTTGAGCCAGTTTTTATGGAATCCCCATGAATATCACAAAGCCAATGTAGGACCTCTCACTGTCGTGTCGGGTTGGAAGATGACCCTAAACTTGAGCTACAAGTAAACACGCCGCCAATATTTCAGTTTACATACAGCTCAGAATCAAATATTATTTACAATAAAATTTTGGAATCTGTCCAGATATTGAAGATATTTTGAACCAATCCGAGAGTTAAAATGTGCCGAGCGAGCTTGAGAAAATAAACAAGAGCTTCGATGGGGTCCATTTATTTTTTGGGGCAAGGTTCATGGTTGCTTGCTTAGAACCGTTCTCTCCTGTTTTATGTTTGCATCTATTAGTACAATTATTTTAAGTCCATGATTGGGTCATTATTTCTGTCTGTCAAGTTTGAATTGCTTCATATACAAATAGTAGAACTCGTCTTATCCCAGAATATGCCCACATCTATTTCACTTAAGCCCAGATGTACCCATTATTATTAATATTATTGCATCTAGATGTTCAAATGACAGACCCGCTGCATCCTATTCCCTTCACACATTGCGCCCATCATCACAGCTCAAGATGTACCCTTGATCAGTTACAGAAATAATAAACCTTTACTCCTTTTCCTTCTGACATTATACCCAGTCGCCCCCACCCTCAACCCAGCTTTACCCGTGGCCAGCTACACATACACCACAACACCTCCTTTATCTGTCCCCAGTCTACACCCACCCTCAACCCTAGATGCATTCTCAGACAGCTACAAATGATGGATCTAGCGCTCCACTCCGTGATCATTAGTTTGGGGCTTCGCTTGTAATTTACATTATCGCATCTTATACGATTGGCAACGAAGCGTGAAAGAGCCACTGCACTCTCCGGCCGTCTGGTGGAGACGGTAAAAGCTTGAAGAGAAAGCTCTGACGACGACGAACGAGAGGGAGAGAGAAACAACCCCAGCCTCGTCATTTTTTCCCGACCTCCCCCGTTTAGCTGAGGGGGAATGCTTCTAAATGGAGACTAGAGATTTAATCAGATGAGCATGTTTTTTGTATACTCCTCGTGAGCTGTGTATTATAGCGTTTTAGGGGAATTCATAGCCCGTGATGTCGGGATTCTTGTTTGTTGTTTTGTGGACGTTTTTTTTTTGTCTTGGGGGCCATGTTTGATGTTGGGTGACAGTGCATCATGGATATTATGGTCTTTATGGTGATGATAAATAGCTGAATAGTATCCACAGATGTTGAATTAAATTAGTCTGTATCGGGTAGGGCTTAAATTTGAAGGAATTCTCAACAAGAATTTAGTAACTCAGAACTAGGCACAGGAATATTTGTACTGGACCAAATCACTTCATTCTCTTTTAGTATTGACTAATAAAAAAATAAAAAAAGAGGTTTAGACATCAAAGTAGAAGTGAATCTTACGGGGGAAATAGTATAGCAGGGAAATTGCTGCTCAACAATAATTTTCCTGCTGAGTAAAAAAAAACAAAGCAGGAAACCAGTCACAGATGGTGCAATGTGCTATTTTGGCTGGTAACCTTGGGCAAATGCCTGTGTTTACTAGAAATAGATACATTCCATTATAAGAACTTATTAAGATTCACTAGATTCAAGATTGAAAAACAAGAAATTGTGAAAAGGAGGTAAGATTATTTGAAACTCGAAGCTCTTCAAAAATTTAAAATTGATCCCCAACCTTCATTAATATATTCGTTTTTCCCACTCGCGTCCCTCGACAATTAAAACCAACATATGGCATCTTCATAACCCGATCATTATTGGACCAGACTAATCCCATTTTCTGTGCAGCCTCTGGCCCATGGGGAGACAGGTTACCAGACCCGCCCGCTCCAATCTCTTTTCAAATACCAGGATTGATGTTTCCGAGCACCGAATTTGATAACCTTGATGTGTTACACTATCCAATAGACCTTTAGGAAAACCCATACCCATTATTACATTTCACCTTCTGGAAAGAAAACAAAAACACACACTAAAAATTATATCCAGCACAGATTACATTTCATTTTTTCATTAAAAAGGACACCCTGACTTGAGTGTCTTGCTACGCATTCCGCTACTTTCATTTTTTTTATCAGCAGACTCAGCGTCTTTTTTTTTTGTGGTCTTCTTCTTCTCTTTATTTTGGCGGTAAATATTATGAGCAGATTAAGTTGCAAGAAAGGGTGCACAGGATTGTTAAAGCCTTGGTTAGCGCACTCCTCCTTAAGCGTTGCGTCTCGAGTTGTCGGGGACGAGACGGTGGATAGAATGTCGCGATCGGAAACATAGCCCGTAGTGATGACAACCTGGCCGAAAACTATCCATTTGTCTTGACGCTCCGACAGTGGATTTGAGTTTCAGGCCCCCACGACGTTCTTCTAATGCATTTTTTCTTTTTTTTCCTCTTTATTTGAGTCAATTTTTTTTTCGTCAGAAAATCCTTTCTTTTGTCTCTCTTTTCTTCCCCTCTTTCCTTCTCTCCGCTTGTGGATTGGGTTAGCATCTTCGTCGTCGTGCAGGCTGAGTTATACTCAGACAATAACGCCTATTACTCCACGCTGGCTCCGACGCTTGGAAATGATCTTCCTTCGTCAAGGGCTTTTGAGGAGGAGGGTGGGCATAGTAGTTGGCGAATCAAGTGTTTGCAGCTTTTGTGATACGGGTAGGGAGGTAAAAGGACATTTGTGTTGTTGCGCGGTTGTTGTGCGGAGGTTTTTTGATACGGGTAGGAATGAAAAAAGGACATTTTGTTGCCGTGTCGTGGTGTGGTGCAAGCTCTGGTTGTTAAAATATAAAGAAATTATTCAGTTGCAAGTGTTGGGTTAACAAAAAAGGTTCAGTGTGATGAAAAAAGCATTTTGTATTTCATCTCACATTTTAGTTAAAAACCCCAAATAATAAAAATGGAAGTAGAAACAAAGAACACAAATTCATAAAGTTGGATAACAAGTAAGTTACCTGGATTTTAATATAAGGTTGAGAAATGCTATACAAAATTCATATCATCTTTGAGAGATTGACTTTTTTTTTCAAAAAGGTTTTTTTCCCCCCTAACATCTATTTGAAAAGAGCATCGCTTCACAAACCGTTGGTACCCACTCATGTATAAACTCTGGTATTTAAAGAAAAAACATCTGTAATATTTTGACTCTTGCGTAACATTTTGCGTCTTCACTAAGGTCACATGTTCATCTGAAGTTTCTTTCTTATGAGATCAACCTTTTCAAATGTCACAACCTTCCTTGGTCGGAGTGACGAGATGTTATACAAGCATCGTCCTTCCAACACAATGGAATTCACAACTCTCCACGGTTCCACCATAAACCTTTCGATTTTGTTTCCGCCAAAATACACAGATAAAAGGGTTGAAGATGTTGACAATGAACGCCTTTGAAACTAAGATTCCTTTTAATCAAATCCACTAAAAACTTTTGTTTGATGACGACGAAAGCATGGCGATGTCACTATGCTCTGAATTTTTTACGGGAAAATTGCTTTTATTTCGTATGAAAAAAACACGCGTATGTTTTCTGAATGACTGAGTAAAAGCTTAAGATTTAATTGATTGAAATATGCTTCATTTAATTTGTCATTTTTGATGGTTTGTATTGATGGATATGAATCAATAAGCGCTCTGAAGGGTTTTTGACGAACCTCTGCAAACCTTTAGTAAAAGCTGCTTGTTTGTTAAAATATATCGCTGGGTTGCGATACGGTAATGGCTCAGGCTTTGAATTAAACACAGGCCACGTCCCTGGTGTTGGCCTTGGTGCCCTTTACAAGTTCTCCATTGATTTTTAGATGTTCCAATGAAAGTGCCCACTGCCAAATGAAAATGGCCATGCCCTTTCAACATATACAAAGAATTCAAAGAAATTCCATGCCTGACAGCTGCGCTGCGTGTGTATTTTTCAAAATGACGTCAACTTACAGTTAGTATAAAGGCAAATTAAAACTCTAATTGCGGGAGATTTTCCATGGGAAATTTCTGAAATTCAGTTTTTTTCTTCTTTTCGTCGTCATTGTTGACAATAGGAGCTCGTGTTTGAGAAAATTGAATTGTGATGAAGTTCGTTATCTGACAAAAAGGGAAAGAAAATGATACAGATTTGATTATGATTATTAGAGGGGGAGAAAATGTACACAAAGAGTTATAGGAAGTAAACTGTGAGAGATACACGTATGCGCTGCGTCAGTTGATTCATCCCGCAATTGAAATGACGAGTATGCATACCTTCTTGTAATCAATTTTTCAGCTTGTAATGCGTTGTCAACAAGAAACAAAAAATGATGCTGTCAGATTTTTTGTTCACTTGGAGGGCTGAAAAACTATTGATTTTTTTGGAGAGTGCACTTTTTTTTATCTTCAAGAAAATTGTCATAAAAACATAAACAATATTTTGGATAGGTCATTTAAAAATGAAGGAAGGGTCAATTTGACCTAAATGACCTTTCAATTTGTTTTAATGTGCAAAGCCAACCTGATGGAGATCAGATGGTAATTGTTTAACGTTAAACGCTACACTTTGATCTTTGCTGATATTCGGCTGCCTGGCTTTGCAAAGACATTTCTTGGCTTACCGTTTATCATGATTTGATAAAAAAAGATTGGTCACTCCGCTGATGTTTTCTACGGATACCATTGAGTTTGTTCTTCTATTTTCCCTCAAAGGAGCTAGTTTTATTGAATATATCTACATTTATATAGGATTAAAACGATCCCACAATCCCCCAAACCAAAAGCATACATTCCATTTAAACTACAGAACCGGAAAAAACTGCAAATAGAATATTTCTTTGAAATTGTTCAAAGCTCATCGTTGATTCCTGTATGTAACTCTTTATGCATATTGAATGCCCTTTTTTAAGCCGTGCACAAAGACTCAAAAGTCAAATTTGTAGTGATATTTGTTTGAGTTTTTTGCTAATGTTTTTGTATTTTTGATAAACAAGTCACGTACATGTATCTTGCTAGTTCCAGAGAAATTTATTAAGTCTTATACCCCTAACCGTTGACATTCTTTGTGGATTTTATTTGCCCAAGCTTTAAAAAGCTTTCAACTGCGTTCGGGTAATTTTACATTAAAAGCAATTTATATGTTTTCCCCCTGAATACCAAAGTATAGGTAGGTTATGAAAACTGTAATAATTTGTAGATAATTAAGTATTTAGGCCTATGTCTTCTTATTGATGTTTTTTTTCATGGAATCAATTTCGCTTAGCTGCTTTAGTTAATTGACTTTTTATGAAGCACCTTTCATAGGTAGGATAGTAATGGTGGAGATCCTCCAAAATCTGGAGTGTGGGAATAAAAAATTGTAAAAAAAAAAAATTCAGAGAAAACTCCTGATGAGACACAATGCAATTTACCGGTAGTCCCAATTTAATCTCAAGCTACAAAGCAAGGAGTTTTGAATTAATGAAAGGGGGATACCAAGCCGATGTGCGTTGAACTTTGATTAATTGCGTCGAGCTTGGAGAATATATCAAAGCGACACGGCGGGAGTGAACGAAACAAGTGGTGGTTGGGGGGGGGGGGGGGGGTATGGAGAGAGAGAGAGAAGGGGTTTGAGGTAGGGCGAGAGGAGAGTGAGGGACGGATGGAGAAAAAAAAACTGACTTCACTACAGGGACCTTTCCATTTGATCAGTCACGCTTCTGCACTTCTTTTGTGTTGCGGCCGTCTCGAGGAAGCGGCACGTAGCTATTGTTTGGAGGTGTGAGGTCTGTTAAGGGAAGGGTAAGGTAAGGGGGGGGGGGGTTCGATAATACCATGGTCTCTAAGCTTCACTTAGGGTTGGTGAGTACCACATGTAGATTACCGGGTGTTTTCACCGATCGGAATCCTTTATTGTGGATTGTGGTTCTCATCAAACATGAAATCCATGCTTCTCTTTTTTTGTACGAATGTTGATGGCAATATTTTACTGTACATGATAATATTTCCAGGGCTTGATTTCACAAAGAGCTAGAAGATTTATCTTAATTGCTAAGCAATTGTAATTGCTAAGCAATTGTAATTGCTAAGCAAACTGTGATGTCACAAAACAAATAACCATGGTAATAATGACAACACAATTTAAGATGAAACTTAGTGCTTGGTGAAATCAATCCCAGCCAGGACCCGATTTCATAGAGCTGCTTAAGCACAACAAAGTAGCTAAGCACAATATAATTATGCTTACCAGAAAAGGTTTACCGGCTTTGAAATGTACAATATGTGATTAGTGTGAGGCTTGTTTTTGCTAAAGCAGAATATTGTTCAACATTATTTTCTGCGAAAGCAGCTCTATGAAAATTGGGCCCTGATATATGTAAGATGTGAAGATGTTTGAAGAGAGAGAAAAACGCCTTTTTACTGTAATCTACGCACTGAAAGTTCAAAGTTCACAGACCCTTGTAGTTAACCAGTTCCCACCTGTGTACACTGACTGCCTCTACACTCAGTCAGTCAACCAGGCAAACTGAAAAGTGACTTGAACTCACTGTGAATATGGATAAATAAACACTGGCAGAAAAAAAAGGCGAAGAAAAAAAACAGGGAGGAAAAAAAATGACAAGGCTGAAGTCCCGGCCCCTACGCGAGAGAAAGTGCGAGAAAGAAAAAGCGTCTTGGCCGATTCACCATCAACAGGAAACAATCACCCCTCTCCCGCCTTTCCAAAACAAACATTGAGCATAGTGTGAGGGATGCATTGTCAAGTATGACATCATCGTTTGCTTCAGGAAGTGACAGGGGCAAATGAGGCATTTCTGAGGAGAATAATTAAACACACACACGCAAGATAGCGTCTGAAATAAATTTCACGCAAATTTTAAATGCCTTTCTTTTTCATCTTTAAACATTTGTGTGTTCCTTTTTTGTTTGTTTAAATAAGATAGACAATGTCAGAATTCACTTTTAAAGAGTGACTCCAATGCAAGCTTGATACTTCACAGAGGCAACAAAGGCGATTGCCTGCCTGCCTACTGGTCATTGCCTTGGTGCCCTTGAAATGCCCTTGAGCTAGTAGAAGTTAACAGTTTCCTCATAGGGTGCCCTTTACCAAGTAGGACAAAAATGCCTTGGTGCCCTTGCCCTTTCATTTTTTCAACAGAGAAGAATACAGGCCTGCAATTTCAATGTAAAATGGTGAAAAATTCTACTGTGTTTAATGCCCTTCAAGTGTCTTTTAGGGTTAACACTTGAAAATGTTTGATGACGTCACATTTCAGATACATTTGAGGCCTGGTGCGTGTTGGAATAAACATCAAAATATTCCTATTGGTGAAGCCACTGAAAACAATTTAAAATCTGAAAAATTTAAAATCCCCAACTCATGCATGGTTTTTGTATTATTTTCCCCACTTCCTTCGGGGGCAGTTTTTTGTTTTTTTAGGTCAGTGGAAATCAAGCTTCCAACAGCCCCCTCTGATGAGAAAAACAAAATTTGAAAAAGTAGAAATGGAATGTATACTTTGTATGCACTGTAGCCTTTTGCAAGCGGCCCGTGTTTTCTTTTTAAGGACGAAGCTCTTAAATTTATTGGCTTTACGCGGCGCGCTACATAAAACCCTGTGTATGGAGGCTCACGAGGGACATGGCTTCACCGACAGTTGTCAAAATAAAAACTTGCATAGATTTTGATAGAAATATTGGGATGGCGGGAAGGGGGGGGGGTGGATATGATAATGAGTACTAGTTTGCTAATCTTCCTACACTGTGTATGCCCCCTAGCTTTGTCGTCGACCACTTTTTTTTCTTTCTTTTTTTCGCGGGGCTGAAAGCTTCCAGTCTAAGCCGCTACTTTCATTTTTATGTCAGGTGCTTTTGTCATGTTTGATTCTTTGAGTCGGTGTGTAATGTAACGAAAGAACGGAATGACCACTGGTTGAGGTTTTTGATAAATGTTGAGAGGGATTTTGGTTAGGCTTCTGTTCGCTGGTATTTATACATGGAAACTGAATGTCACGATAAAACTGACAATTTATTTTCCTTTGTAATTTTTTTTATTTCAGAACTCAATTTCATAAGAATGTCTTTTTAGGGACGAAAATTTGCTGAAGACGGAAAAAGTTTGTAGACCAGAAATTGTTACCAGCCAAAATACCCTGATTATTTATCTTTAAAGCCAATAATTTGGATCAGAATAATCATCTTGTTAGACTTGGCAGGCAGTGTCATAAATGTGATTTTTTTTTGAGTCGTTCTGTTTTTGCCTTCATAGTTGTTATTCATATTTTAAAGTCATAACAGGTCAGATTAACAAGTTTCGAAAAGGACGGCAACCTTTCATACAGAAAAATAAAAAATAAAACTTCCATTTCCCAATTATCATTGATTCAAACACATCAAGCGCAGTAATTATTTTTTATCACTCGTTTCTTTTTTTTCTTGTCTCCCCCCTCGCTCGCTCACGAAGGCCTGTTTTTACTTTTCTTGTGTCCATTTCCGAAACTAGTTTCCAGCAAGCCCACCTCTCCCTCTCGGTCTCTCTTTTCCCCGGTGAATGTACTAATCTCGGCCCGTCCATCCCTGCTTCATTAGGCAACGGGGCCAGGCCATGGCCTGCCAATTCGATTTCAGCACAGGGACCCCGCGTCTAATTGGTTTATTCAAATGAAATGCCGTCATAAACCAAATCAAAGGGTGTAAAGTAATTTGGCCGGTCACCAGGGACGGACTTTTCACAGCTGGAGTGGGGGGGGGGGGGGGATTGAAGATGGGCCCCGGCCCCCCAGATCTCTTAGCAGTAAAAACATCATTATTAAATAGGTCTAGACTTATATAGATTTTTGTTATATCCATCTTATCTTTCTGTTAGCTTTGCTACCTGTTTGAAACGTCTCCAACTGGGAATTTTCGCAGTTGATCTATAAAACTAACGGCCATATTTCTCGACGAACTGATATTTCGCGGGTTTGGCGGTAGATGGCGTTTCCGTCAGATCTAGCGATGCGTTAACTGTGACTCTAACTTCATTAGCGACCAGTAAGATTTACGCGTGGTGTGCGTGAAATAATACAGGCGTAAAATAAACACACTGCGTGTGTAAAACATATATTATATGCTTTGTAGGGTTCGGCATTTGGAAGTGGGCAACTGTGGATCTAGATTCGAGTTGAAACCAACGGTTCTTTTCAGAACCACCCCAACTCATTAGAGATAGTCATTACATGGTGTTACCGCAAACCTTTCCATATCGTATTTCCACCATGTAAAGTTTCAAATCCTACTGATCTAGATTTGGTGACGACATATCAAATTTTGGGGAACAGGTCACAACAAATACTTCTTTGCAAAACATTTACATTAGGGCCTATGTGTGCGCAAAACATATAATGCGACTAGTTGTTTAAAATGTCTGCATTGCGAGTGTTAAATATACGTATAAATTTGTGTTTTGGGCATAGAAATTCACTCCTAACCAATTTTTTACCTCCAAAAGTTCAGAGCAATTCTGAACTGAGAAAGTGAACTTCAAATTCTCTCTTTGGATTTGGAACAAAATACTTTTAATAAATGGCATACAGTGATTGGTTATTGTGTTGCTGTTGTTTGTAATGATTGCTGCTTGCTCTATGGTATGTCCAGCATGTATTTAATTTAAATGACTCACGGTGAGTTAAACATTATTGCTTTGCGAGACTTATTAAACCATTACTGAGTCATGTACACAATGACGAGTGTGAGAAGCATTATTGCACACTGTTTTATTTATTGTGGTTTCACAGAATTTAATAAGCCTGTGATAGGAAACCTTTGCACTGTTTGAAGTCATGGGATGTGTAAATAGAGCTGTATTCAGAAAATAGACTTAGCTGTTGCAAACTGCTTACCAGCCAAAAAGTTCTATGGTATAAATGCAAAAAATAGTTACTGGCTTGACGCTTCGACCCTAGCAAAGTCTTTGTAGAATGGTATTGCATATGCACACTATTTTGTTTATTTGAGAATTCATGCACTTAGCTTGTGATAGAAAATCTTTGACTGTTCGAAGTGATTGGAAGTGAATATAATGGTCTTGCATACAGTATTGCACACTCCTCGTATTCAACCATTGACCGTTCCAAGAAATCCCTTTATGCTACCACTGAGGTCATTGACCTAGTGTGTTTACGTTGTCGTGGTGGACCCCCAACACCAACCATGGACCATGGACCAAGCAGCGGATTTCCCCACATTGAGTACCCGAACAATGAAGGCCCGTCGGTTATTAATGAAATGAATTGTACACTGTAGGATTAACTCAGTTCCGGGGGACGTTGGCTCCGATGAATGATTGTTGTCATGGTGATGGTCAGCGGAGACTGACCACTGGTCACCCACTCATGGGTGAGATTCTTTTAAGGAAGGGATGGAAAGTAATTTATTTTAGATAATCTCTTTAAATCTACATGTAATTGTGCGGCAATCGGTGACATAGCGTGAAGTGTTTGCTGACATATTTAGCATCGCTATCAATTCTGGATGAATGTTTTGCTTTTTGTGGAAATTTGTTCAACCTTGAAATGAAGGTTGTTGTGAACATCTAGGAAAAAATAGTTGTGCAAATTTGCAAAAAAAATATTTCATGCATGAATCAGTTCTCCGATTCAGTTCTTCAATTTCTTTGGGGGTGTAAAATCATTGAAACCATATTACTTTAAAGGGAATTCCTTCCTTAAAATATTTTAGATATCCTAACTGGGAGGGCACATCTTTTTTGATGACAGTTTTTATTTGCTTTTGACCTTCCCTGGACGGCCTGTGCTTGTTTTATTGTTTTGTCCGAAGAATTAAAATAAAATAAATACTTTCAACAGCTGCAGTGCTTCTCACTAGTACTTACCAAGTGACAAAGCTATGTGTAGCTAGTTGATTGTGTTCCATTTATAATTTTCCTTTTTTGTGATTTTTATGGTTGTGTTCCATATTTGTTAACCCTACCTTTAAAAAAAGCAGCCTGGTTAACTTGAAGACACCTCTTGAGTCTTGTCAGTTGAACAGAGTTGGGGAAATAGTCTACCCCCCAAAAATCAATCAAAGAGAAATTAAAGAATAAATCAATACTTAAAGGCACTGGACACCTTTTGTAATTGTCAAAGACCAGTATCCTCACTTGGTGTATCCCAGCAGTGCATACAATAGCAAACCTGTGGAAAGTTTGACCCAAGTGGTCATCATTATTACAAGAAAATAATAAAGAAAAAAAAACATCCTTGTTGCATAGAATTGTGTGCTTTCAGATGCATAAGAAAGACTTCTTTCTCTATAACTACAATACTCAAAAGGGGGTTGTGAATGTTTTATAATATCAACAGCCCCCAGTGTTCTGAATACCATATTCGTTTCCATGGTCATTATACAAGATTTAAGCCCAGAGTATCAGTCCAAGATCTATCCCAGTTAAAAATAATTCCCCTGCAATTGTATCAGCTGCATCCAATGCATAGACTCCAGCAGTACACATACTCAAGATGCATAGATCATCTTGATTCGCTGTGAGTTAATAACCGTCCATCTTGATGTCCTTGTTTCCCGTCTGAAGACGATTAGACAAAGACGCCGCTCGTTTCATGTCACCAGAGACAATTAATTTGTGTTAATTTTCAGCTATTTTATCACAGGCACCGCCTATGTTGAAAATTCTAACCCTTTTGCGGCTTGGCACTGTTTGAAATCTTGTACACTACTCTATGAAGATTGAAGACACCAAAATGTTTGGACTATGTTAAGATTGGTAAACCTTGGCTTGAGCTAAGAGTGGGTGATTTTTGTGGTACAGGAGCTATCCAATCAAGTGCGGTTTGGGGAGACACCATGTTAATAACTCTCAATTAGCTCTGGTGGTTCTGAGATAAAATTTGTGGTTTACAAATCAACATTTCGACTAGTGTGCTCTGTCTTCCTTTTTTTCTTGTGAAGATGATCAGAGCACACTGGTCGAAATGTTGATTGGTTAACTACTGGTTTGTTTCTTTTGTCCCTGGTTCAAGCCCCACCCCAGCCAGATTCTTGCATTGCTTGGCTTCTCCTATTTGGGAACAATTTCAAAAAGCCTGTAAGCACAAAAACTTGCCAATCACAAAAAAAATTTGCAAAAAAAAAAAGCTACCAGCCAGAATACCATACCACAATTTCTTGCTTAGCCAAGAAATTTGCGACTTCTAAACAGCTTTATGAAGTTGTGAGACCCATATCTTACCCACGAAAGTCCCAAATTTGTTGCACCTTTTTCTCTCTCCACAAGTCCCCGGGGTCCCTGCAGCCAGTCGAAACAGGAAGCCACAGTCATGGGTGGGATTCTGTCGTTACTGCGGTACGGCCAAAAACCGCACAGTTTCCCGAACGTAGTCTCTCCTCGGACTCGATTACACACTCGGGTACTTGAGACTTTCGGGTGATGGTCCTCTCGAGACTACAAGGGCCATCGTCAGGGGGCTATTATTCAGAGGTTTTGTCGTCTGAGATGACCAATCACGGCGTCTTTAGTTTCACGACGCTTGCAAACATTTCGCTCATATTGGGTGGGTGCTTGTAGCATGTAATACTTTCTTTTGGATAGATCTTCTTCTTACAGTTGACCATGACGGTTTCGACGTCTTGTTTGGGTTAAAGTGTTTGCCTTGTAGGGATGCCTTCTTGACCGTCGACGGAGACTTGTGTTACCGTTTCGGGCAGAGACAGCATCAGGGGGTGTAACCTTGTTTGGAACACTTGAAGTTAGCGACAAGTCATTCTCGTTGTCTACTCCAAGCATCTCTTGAGCGGTATCGTTGCGTCTTCTGTCTTAGTGGGATTGGTATGGCTTCCGATATTTGTCGGGGCTCAGTTTCATGATCTTAAGAAGCAAATATTCCAGATAAAACCTTGCGAAGTATAACAAAGGAAAAATAAGCAGGGTATCAGTCATATAGTCAAAATAAAGTACATTATATTTTGGCTGGTAACCGTTTTTCTTGAGAGCAGAATTGGTTAAGGTAATATTGTGCAGAAGACGTTTAAAGCCATTGGACCCTTTCGGTTCAGAAAAAAAAAAAAAGTTCACAGATTTACAAATAATTTACAGGGTTTACAGAAGGCAATGGTGAAAGACTTCTCTTAAAATATTATTCCATGAAATGCTTTACTTTTTGAGAAAACAGAAAACAATATAAATTCTCGTTAACGAGAATTACGGATTTATTTTAAACACATGTCATGACACGGCGAAATGCGCGGAAACAAGGGTGGGATTTTCCGTTGTTTTCTCCTGACTCCGATGACCGATTGAGCCTAAATTTTCACAGGTTTGTTATTTGATATAGAAGTTGTGGTACACAAAGTGTGGGCCTTGGACAACACTGTTTACCGAAAGGGTCCAATGGCTTTAATGTCATACATGTAGGTGGAAAATTTAACATTTTGAAAAATCATTGCAGATAAGGGGTTCATCTCCTGAAATTGAAGTCACCAGTATCTAATAATGACCCCCTAGCCAATGTATGATTTTTGCTTAGTTGAATAACATCATAAAGAATTTTAATATTTTTTTTATTCAAGTAACTTCTTGGTTTATGAAAACTGTACCTCCTGCTAACTGTTATAATTTTGAAGTGAATTTAAAGGAACGTTTATTGTTACTTCTCTTTTTTGAAATAATATTCGGCCGTCAGAGAAGCATTACTCACGTTTTGCTCATTTATCCGGCCAGACTGAGACAAGGTTATTAAAACCACATACATCCACGAACATCCAGGCTCTCTCTGAGTTGGTGAATAATAGAAATAATACAAGAAATTGAATCACTTTGCCGTTCAGTGGAGAAAGCTTAGCCATCCAGATTTCTTCTTCTTTTTCCATTATTTTGTTTTCATTGCAACAGCCAAGGAATTTTCAATTAGTGAAGGAAAAAAAAAGAGAAATGAAACTCAATTGTTTTTGCTCTCAACCGACTTAAGAGGGGAAATTGGAACGCGTCGTCAAGCGTCCGAGACCCCCCCCCCTCTCTTTCTTACGGTAACATTTTCTGACACTAGCTGCATATTTACACTTGGGCAGATCCGTGCTACATTTAATCAGCTCCGATTAGCAATTAGGCCTAATGCCTTCCGCAGTGGGGTTTATTTAACAGGTCCGGTCCCCCGTAGTAATAACACAGGTCTTAAGGATGGTTTTAGAGCGGGAACCATTTGCCCTGTGCTGGAGACCCCACCGTGGGTAAACGTTCCCCCACCAGAATGTAAACAGCCAAATGAGGTCGGGGCCTGCCGGCAATTTTCATCTCTTTGCTGATCTTTTTTTTCCTTCTTTATTTTTGGGTAGCCATTATTTATTCCCCCCAAAATCAGGTAATTTTTTTGAGTGCAGAAGGGTGTAATTTTCTGTTTTCTATTTTGAGTAATTTTCAATTTATACTCTAAGCAAATTTAGTGAAATTTTTGTCATGGGATGGAAGTAAATACAAGAGCTTGAGAAATTGAATATGTGTAGATCCATTTATAATTTCTTTTAAATAAAATGAATAAATATTTTTTCTTAAAAACATTCAAATAATAAATCTGTTTTTCTTGAAAAAAATTGTACATGTGTCTATAAGACGATTAAGAAAAACAATCATTTTGGCCAAACAGTGATTGGAAATACGCTACTTGTAACTATGGAGGTTCTACCTCCATGTTGTAATACAACTGTAATTTTTTTTACAAATTCCAGAGACAATGAATCAATTTCGAAACAAAACCAGTTTCTAAAATATAACTGTCACCATCTTTGTCATGTTCCCAGTCTCCACAAAAGCATTCCTGAACATAGATATTCACTGTACCAATCAGGGGGTCTGACTATTTCATCACAGCCTTGGTATACATGTACAGTAGTTGCATGAATTGAGCAGCAGAAAAAGCAACATAGACATGAAGGTCCTTGGCTTCCCTTTCCATATCTCAGAATCCTTTTCCAAACAATAAACCAGTTCAGATTTGTTGGGTGGAGACAGGTTTTGCGATGTGGGCGTAGCACAAAGGGTCCTTCTGTTACAGCCAGGAAACCGAAAGTTGATTTTGGTCATGCTTGGGTGACCTTTGGGTAAGGTTAACCAGCCCCATAGAGCCTCCTGACCTACCCTACAATTCGATCTCATCAAATAAAGTAGCTTCTGATTTTTTACGTCTATCTACGTCAACTTTGGCTGTTGGTTAAAACTCAAATAAATATTTGCTTTGCTTTGCTTTGTGGTTTTGAGCGTCTGCGTTTTGGGCCAAGACTTTCTAACATCGGTTTTTGATACATTTAGTTGTTAAATCAACAGATTTTATTTTGTTTAGATACATCACAAGTCTCCAGATGTATTCAAATTAAGTAAACGAAAATGATTGTTGTTTATGTTCTTTTCCACCCACAGTGACTTTTCATGATACTGATGACACTGTTCAGCAAAAACATTTGCCCAGAAATTTTTCTGGTTTTTGGGGGTTATTTTTGTTGCATCAGGCTATTTATTATTTTATTTGCCCTCAACAAATCTGGACAATTATGAATAAATATAAACTTAAAAGCCTTTAAAATCCTTGACTATAAAGTAGCCCTTGTTGTCAATATAGTGTCCCTACTTCCAAGGCCCAAATACCATCCCTGTTACACAGACCTTCGCCAATTCAATATTATCTCCCAAATTTTTTTTAAATTGATTTTGTTGTTATATCTGTTTACCTTGTTTGCTTTTAATTAGTTTTTAATTATTTTATATTGTTGTGGAGGTGGTGTTCTTAATTACATGACAGTTCAACACGATTCCTATAAAGCCCCATAACACTGACTGAGTTGATCAAAGTATTTTTCCTCCCCACTTTTTTCCCCCCGTTGTTTTTTATTTGGAGAGGAGGGGGGGGGGGTTGCCGACTAGATTTAGCCAGCCACACACACATGTACTTTACCAGACCTTTGTTCGGTAGTTTGGACCGCGATAACCTGTGATCACTCAAAGACTGTCAAGAACAACACGTATTCAGTGATTTATTTGCCCCTTTATCAATCCGTGGCCCGCTGCTGACACAGTAGGGTACGCGAGTGTCTCTCTACAGGGTAATAGGCCCGTGCGCTCCGTGCTCAAGCTCTCCAGCACTAATGATCAAAATCATTTATTTTGTGGTAGTGCTGGGCTGATGTGCCAGTGCCAGTAACACCCTGTTTTTGTTGTTGTGTTTTTGTATTGATTTTATGAGTAAAATCTCAGTTGAATTATGCATTTCCGTCTGAAATTGTATGGCTTTTTGTTCGGGGGGGGGGGGGGATTGGCTGGTAGATAGTGATTGATAGAGCTTGGAGCTGAAGTTGATTTTCGGTTTGGCGTTTTTTTTCCATCTTAACCAGAATTCTCCTGACCTTGAACGTGCTTTTTTTTTTTTGAGAGAGAGAGAGAGAGAGAGAAGTGCAGCGGGCGGCCATGCACTTGGCATTGCCGGCGCCCTGCCACTTGGTGAGATGGGGAAACAGCAGTGCATGCTAGCTGGTAATCCGTCACCTCTTTTTTGGGGGGTAAATTGGGTGTAAAATATTTTGCCTTTTTCGTACCAGAAGGTTTGGGGGTGACAAAGGAGATCATCCATCAAACCGAAGGGGGGATAGGAATTGATTTTGTGCCGTTTGGATCGGTTCTAGTATTTCTGCCTCTAGGTAGAGCTGTAGGTAGGAAAAATACAAAAAGGAATTCTATGAAATATGGAAACGTACCTTGTAAATGTAGAGTAATAAAATATTTTAAGAAAAAAATATGAAGAAAAACAACACCGTACAAATATATAATAGTGGAAGATAAACATGGTTATAATTATTTTTTTACCGTTCTCTCCAATTGTAGACTCATTCTCTAGTTACCTGACTTCAAATGATAAACTGAACCATGATATGAAATCAAGGGACCAGTCTATTTGAACTCTAAGCCTCATTATGGCGGTCATTGACTTGTGAAGCAGAAAAAGAAAAAAACAGATGGTGGAAGAAGTTGATTTTCGTTATGTTATTCCGATCTGAATTGAACTGTTGACGGAGAGAACTATTCTCTCTGACTAAACAATTAATTTGTCCACGTGCTCCGAGAATTAATGATTGAAGACAATCTTGAACGCATTACGTGCAATAAATCAATCGTCCAATGAAAGGTCAGCTAGGGACAGTCTTGACATCCTGCGCTTTGGGGTTTTTGGTCTCCGCCGGAATGAAATGAAGAACTATTTTGACGACAAACGTAAACTTTCAGTTTCTCTGTGAGCCTTGGCAGATAGGAAGAGACTCTGACTCTAGACTTTGTTTCATGTTGAAAAGCACCGGGCAAATTGAAGGTTGGAGTTACTCTGAGGCCATGGTCTCTGTTGCCCTGGTTATGGCTCAGATGCCCCTTCAAAATGTTCTTTTAAGCTTCAAGATTTTCCAATTGAAGTGCCCATTTTAAAATGAAAATGGCCTTGCCCTCTTAAGTAATTAAATGCCACATTTAAAGACAGAGCTTCAGCCTGGGCCAAGTTTACAAAGTCAAAAATATTCAGTTGTGAAAATATCACAAAAACTATTTGATGATGAACAATGTGACCCCAGTCTTAAAGCTTGTAGAATCGCTAAGAATTGTTTCACCAAGCTCGGTAAAAACATGCAAACATTTTTATTTTTTTTGAAAACCTGATTAGCAAAAGTGCACAGCCATTGTAGTATGACCTTCTGCTTTTGTGCACAGAACAAAGAAGTCACTGTGAAAGATCCCATACAGTGGGGGGGGGGGTCATTCAGATTACAAAACACGCTATTGTTCTTAGGAAAATTAAGGACAATCCAGTTTGGTGATGTCTCATTGTGGGGAGATGAAAACTTCTGCCCCATACAAAGTAAATCCTCTAACAGAGACAGTGAAAATTTATAATATTACGAAAAACCATAAAGGGCATATTACCCAACGGAGATGAATTCAAGGCAACAAATGTTACTGTCAATCAAAAATGTCAATCTAAAGGAAAGGGGTCAATTTATTAAGATCCATTTTGAGGAGTCGGTGGGGCCTTGTTCATGAGTTTGCCATCTTTAGTCTAGTTCCTAGAATACAAAGCTCTTTACAGGTGCAGTGTTGGTGGGTTGGACGAGAACTACAGTAAACGGTAACCAGTCTAAATGGCCAACAGTCTTTAATATATATCAAAGCAAGGCCTGGGATCATCTCATTAGGGCCATGGCTTCTTTTGCCCAGGTCTTGGCTTTGGTGCCCCTTCTGAAGTTTTCAGGGGCAATCTTGCCTCCTGCACATTCCCCTGGTCATTGTCTCGGTGCCCCTTGAATGTTCCAATATGAATATTTAAATTTGTTCATAGATGTGCCCTCTACCCGCAAGGAGAAAAATTCCTTGGTGCCCTTGCCCTTCAAAATATTTGCCTCCAACTGCCTCCGTTGCCCCCTGGTCATTGTCTTGGTGCCCTTTTGAAATTATTTAATAGAAATGTTCCAATTTCCTCATAGAGGTGCCCTTTACCAAGCAGAAAAATGCCTTGCCCTTTCAAATTGCCCAATCCCCTCCATGGCATATCAGGATGGGAAAAGTCACAGCTGAGAAAGTTTCTTCAGTGAGTAATAGTAGACAGTTATTGTTGAATTGAAGTGGTTATGGATAAAAAAAATTGTTTGGAAATTCATGCTGAATTCCCAAGTCCACCACATACTCCCGTTGATGTGGAACAAAGTATAACTGGGCAAACAAACACCACTGCCCCCGGACCCCCCACCGCACGTAAGTTCATCAATTTCATCCCAGTCATTGGATAGTCACGATCACCCCCTTCTTGTATTAAGCCCAAACCTCGTTAGAAAATATTAATTTCAACTGTATGCCCCGCCAGTACCAATTGTTTGCATTGTCGCTGTTTGCGAGCTTAATGTTTGATTCCCAACTTTCATACGCGGCGTACAACAAAAATGGACGTGACTATATCAATACTATGACGCTACTCTCCCGAGCTGGCCGAGGCCAGAGTGCTATTGACTTGATAGAAGGGTTGCATGTACTGTCGGCGAAGCGTCCAATCCCTTTAGCAGGAGAAAATTTCTCAGGCCGATACATTCTCCAGTTGTTTTCCAAAATGGGGAAATTGTAAGCTACACCGAGCGCATGTACGCTAAATGGATTTGCACACGGGCCCGTCGTTGAAAAAAAAAGGAGAAGATTCGCTGGAGTCGAAGCTTTCTAGTGGAGATCCGATCGTCAACCCCCCCCCCCTCCTTTTTAACCACGGAGACCTTGAGAATGAAAAGGTAGGAAGATTCCAAATAAGACCATTGCTTGGCCTTGGACCCGTCTTTAATAACGGAGAGGAGTCGATGTGGGTTTTTTATTTTCAAGAATCCCCGGTGCTCTCTTCCATCTCCTTCAGTTAAAAGAAGTGTGTGTAACGGATGCGAGGTCGAATAGTGTGATGCCCTAACTGGCAAGTCAATTACGGACCGGAGCGAAGAGAAAGTGCATCACTGAAGCACTGCGTGTCAGTCGTGATTGTCTTGATTATCAATTATACGCCAGCCTCAGAGATCCCAAATTTAACATGCTTAATTCTTCGTCTCTTGGCTTCTTCTACTTTAAATACCCTACTACGTCTTCCTTTCTTTTTTTAATTTACTTAGAAAATAAATTTCTGCCTTTATTTTGTAATATCAATCGGGGTTCAATGTGAGTTTTGTTCTTCTTCGATTTTGATTTGGCCCAAATATGGAGGTGATCGCACTGAGGTAGACTTTTTAATTTTCTTACATGCTCAATACGTCTTAGACATCTTTCACTTAATCTGGCTCCTCCGTGGTCTACAAGATTTCTAGATCGACTTGTAATAGTTATTGGTTTTCCCAAAATGTTGTATCCCTTTTAATTGCCTTACGCTTTTTTAGATATCGATGCAGCCACGTTTCTAAAAACGCTGCCTTTTATACTGGGTTCCTTTCAGAATCTCCTCAGAAGTGCAACACTTGTATTTTGCGAGGGTTCATGCGTCAGATCGCGTGCAATAGGCTCATTGGTGTTGGGTTTTTCTAAGCACTCGGAAAATCGGCTTTTGTTTACTTTCAAAAAGAGACACAAATCTGCTTTCGAAAAAGGAAATACCTAATAACTCAATTAAAGGTATTCTGTTGTCTGTTTTTTCTTTTCAAAGCAGAGAGAAAAAGTTCACTGGCCCATGACATCACAGCCAGCAACACTCTCCGCTTTTTCGCCAGAGAGCCAAAACGTGTGAAAATAAATTTTCATACTCTAACTACCGAGCAAACAAGCGACCCCCCCTGCGCTTTAAGTGTGTGTTTGATCGCCAACCAAAATGGAAAATAAATTTGTAGCTGGCATGCGTGCATTATCGGAGCAAGTTCCTGTGAGCACTCGGCTGGGAGGAAGTTGCGTCTGATTAATGGTATGTTCAGTGAACATTGAACCCTTAGCTTGACGCTCTTTTATTGCACAGTAAGTGGGCATTTATCATGTTAACTCAGGCTCTCAAAGTGTGAATATTTGCCCTTTTTTTTGTCCATTTCTTTTTTTCTCTTTCCTCCCCCTTCGTCTTTGTACAATCATGTTGTTTTATCTGTTGGTTTTAGTATTGGTTATTCAGGAAGAGTTCATACAGGCAGGGTATGTCATTGGTAATTAATCCAAAAATTAACGACCTCTCGAACTTGTTGTTTTATCTGTTGGTTTTAGTATTGGGTGTATTCAGGAAGAGTTCATACTATTTAAAGACACTGGACACTATTGGTAATTGTCAAAGACCAGTCTTCTCACTTGGTGTATCTCAAGGCATAAAATAACAAACCTGTGGAAATTTCAGCTCAATTGGTCGTTGAAGTTGTGTGATAACAACCAAAGAAAAAACACCCTTGTGTCACAATGTTTTATACTATCAACAGCTCCCCATTACTCGTAACCAAGTAAGGTTTTATGCTTATAATTATTTTGAGTAATTACCCCTACGGCGCTATACGATCTTTGGTAACTACAAATAGTGTCCACTGCCTTTAAAGGGAGGTACCTTTGGTAATTGCTCTGAAAACTAATGACAACTTGCTTGGTAAGAAGCACTGCTGCTTGTTGATGATGTATAGCATTCTGAGAAAGGATTTCCTTTAAAGGAATGTGGTTTTAGAGAGAGGGATTAAAAAACACTTCAATCTGAGAAATGTTTCTGCATGAAACAGACTGTGTTTTCCAGGCCTATGGATTGTTCTTCCTATGCAGACATAACAGATTTTTTTCAGATTTTTCGGCAGTATTTCACAAATGCTATCTCTCCTACTTAATTCAGTAGCTCTTAAAAGAAACCCCAAACCCCACTCTACCAAAATCCTAGAACCGACACTCATAAACTATAGACAAAAGGATGGGTTACTGTTTTTAGTTTGTCGGGCCCCTTAAACATACCATTTTTTTTAGCGTGGCCCCACTGGCTTGGAGTTCTCCTGATTGCTACTGCATTTCACCCATCTGCTATGAACCAATCATCAGAGCCGGTTACTTTGTTATCTTCCCGCTCGGATTTTTGTGTGTCAAGGAAAACGACGATAATTAGGCCACTGTTCTCGTCCTGATTTCACATCAACTCGTTTTCTTTTTCCCCGGCCTGCTGGGGTTTTAGATGTACGTGAAGAATACAAAAATATACTAGTGGGAGTTTTGGAAAACATTTGTACATTTTAACTAAACCAATGTTTGTATGAGAGAGATTGGCTGTTGCCAGCTTGGTGTTTATATCCTCTTGTGGGAGTTTCGCGAGTTCCCTTGGCAGGAAGATCATCTAAAACAAACAGACAAACTGGAAGTGAAAATTAATGGAATCGTTACCAAGGTATAGCTTTGGTAATCAAACTTTCAACTCATTGTCTTCGAGAAAAAAAATTATCATACTACAGGCCCTTGGCATCCATCCTTTAAAATGCATACTGGAGTTAGATCTCATCCTTCCTAGTATCATTCAATGCAACCTAAGACTAGTCTCCATTATCAGCAGTCGATCTTCTCAACAACATACTGAAAGTTCACACTGCATCTGTCTTTTGTGCAGTAAAATTTGAAGAAGTGGTGAAAGCGGATGGCTTATCTGGGCCATCATAGGAGCTTTTTTTTTTTTTTTTTTTAGCGGACAGGGCTGTTGTGATCAAGGAAGATGAATATGAGCTTTGGATTTGAGTTACGGTGATAAAAGTGGATTAATTTTAACAGCGATGGTGTTTCCTTTGACTTGGGGGATGTTTCAAGTTTTTTTTTTGGGTAGTGATGAGTGATGACGAGGAATGCAAGTCTAAAAAACAATGCCAGGTCGAAGTTTTTATTTAATTTTTTTTCAGTAATGAGGAAATGAGAGTTAGCTGTTTCAAACTGCTTACCGACCCAAAGGACCTATTTTATAAATGCGTTTATTGGCCTGTTAAATCAACCCTGGAGTTTTTCTCAAAATTTAAGTAACAATTGTAAACGAAGTTTAGTTTTTGCCTTAATGTACATTTTTACCTTTTCTGTGAAGTTCTACGGTCGACGACTTCCGGAAGTCGAACATATGCAGGTATGTTACCTTGACAAAAATGCTAAAATGTTTATGCCATTTTCTATTTGGTTCATTAAGTAAACATGCTTCCACCCATCAGTATGTATACTGCACAGTAGCTTTTGAAACACTAAACAAACACTTTATGCAAACACTTTTTTAACAGCGACAACAATACCAGAGTTAACACCTCTAGACAAGAATCTTCCTCTTAGACAATGAACGTTTCTTTGTACCTCGAACCCTCCTTGCCCTTTCAACCCCTCTCAACCCTTCTTTTCTTTCTTTCTGTTTTTTCGCTGTCGTCAAAGAGAAAGAGAGAAAGAGAAAAAAAGAACAACAATATTATGGTTGAGTGTTTTTACTGCTGAATAAACCGTCTACAGCCGAACGATTAGCCATTTCTTTCCCCCCTCGGGGGCCTACCCGAAAAATGATTGGATGGAAAAAAAAAAACGGCTGCCACGTTGTGCTGATAAATCCCCCCCCCCCCCCGACTGATATACGGGATTTGTTCACCATTGGGTTCATTCATTATTTAAGGCCCCAGGGCCTTTTTCCTCTCTTTTTTTCCCACTCTCTTCGAGAGATGGGAATTTTTGTTTTCGTTGTTGACGATATATGCGCAGTCCCAATTATGGGTTGCTAAAAAGTATGTTTTGGTTTGAAACGAGGGAGGAGAAGCAGGTTTTGATTAGGGGAATTATTTTGTTGATTTTTGCAGTATTTAGCTCGAGCTGTATGTGCGTTGCACTTTTGGGGCAATTATGAGTGTGTGGCGGGGATAATAATATGCAAATTGTTTGCATTTTTTTTTTTAAAGAAATTTGTTGTCACTAGTTTTGTATCGCTCTAAGTAAATTTACGTCTGAAAAATAGTGAGTAGTCTGACATTTTTACCCTAGCAGAGTCTTTGACAGTGGAAGACTTAGCTATAGTTCAGACCAATACCTTTTTTTTCTGCATTTATACCATATATAAGTCCTTATGGTTAGTAAGCAGTTTAAAACAGCTATTTCTATTTTTCTCAATTTGGATCTAGAACTTAAAGAGAGTAGATTGGTTATGACATTGTGAAGTATTATTGTGAGATCTCTTCCAAAAGGTATTCTGCAAAAAATATTCAGTTTACGTTGACACGTCGTTAAAGGGAAGGTACACGTTTGGTAACTGTCAAAGACCAGTCTTCTCACTTGGTGTATCCCAACATAAGCATAAAATAACAAGCCTGTGCAAATTTGAGCTAAATTGGTCATCGTAGTTGCGAGAAAATGATGAGAGAAAAAACACCCTTGTTGGACGAATTTGGGTGCTTTCAGATAGGAATAAAAGACTTCTGGCTAGAAGTCTTTTATTAGTTTAGTGAGAAATTACCTCTTCAGAGGGAGCCGATTCTCACAATGTTTTATACTATCAGCAGCTCTCCAATGCTCGTTACCAAGTCAGTTTTTAAGTAAATATTTGTTTTGAGTAATTACCAAAGTGTATCTTCCCTTTAAGACAAAATGGATTTCTGTTATGAGGAAAACACTGTACCTTGACACTCAGGAAACACCTCAGAGAAAGAAAAAATGAAAATGAAGGATGCTAGAGAGAGAAAAGACGGAGTAATCAAGGGGTTGTGATAATTAGTGGTGGTTTTAGCAGGTGAATTGGGTAGACTCGGCCTCCAACAGATCAAAATGAAAAGTCAAGTCTACTCCGAGGGGGTGACATGTAGGATTTATGTCCCTACGTCCGTTGTTTACCTTTCATCCGATTTGCCGAACTCTCTCTCTCTCTCAAGCTCTGTCAGTAACCCCCATGCGCCGGCCGCCGCACGCCTTGCTAGTTACACACAATGGAAAGTACAATGACTCAAACATGGAGGTTAGAGTGAGGGAACGGAATAGTATATATAAAAGCGGCAGGGGCAGGTGGATTTATATGTCCGCAGTCGTCGGAGAGGGAAATGAAGAAGGGACCGTTGGAGAGAGAAGGGGGTGAGCGTTGAAGTGATATCATTGGGCCTGGGGGTAACTTGCCCTCGCAATCGGCTTAGAGTCGTGGTCAGTTCATGTCTTGGAGAAGTACCCCCATCGTTTGATTGCAAAGAGATGTGTGGTTTAGAGGAGAGAGTATGGTTGTAATCGTGGTACTAATAGTGTTGATGGGGGTCTCTGTGGGGTGTGGGGGGGGGGGGTAGTAGGGTACCCCGCTAGAGGAAGTATTATAACGACCAGATAAGGAACTCTATAGGAAGAAATCTGGGCTCTGCAATTAGGTCAGGGAGTTATGATGATATTTTTTTGGTACTGATTTATGGTTTTTTGTCCAGAGGTGTTTCCGTGTTTTGATTTGTTATTTAATTTTCTTTGTTTATTGAGGGAAGTGTTTTGTATGTGTTGGGTTGGGTTCTATGTGATTTGACTTGATTGTTTATTGGCAAAAACTGAAAGTATGAGTTAGGGTTGAAAAAAGGGCAAGTGGGGGGGGGGGGGGGGGGGTTGGCCAAATGTTAGAGATCAAGTTTTTTTATCGTGAGTGGTGACCGGCGTGTTGATAGCTGACTATTCGTTTTCTCCGGGTTTTTGTTGTCGTTTTTTTGTCTTCTTCTTTATAAGTTGGGATGCCTTGGGGGTGATTTTGGTGAAGCGTTAAGGAACAGGGCGAAAGAGGGAACACGAAGAAATGAGTTAAAAAAGGGTAGGAAAAACGGGGAAGAGGAAAGGAAAGAGAGAAGAAAAAAAAAGCAGCGTTATGACTGGGTTTGTATCGATCTCGGACTGGAAGGATGCAAGCGTAAATAATGCTAACTGAATTAAGCCAGTGCCAGCAATTGAACTGTCTGGTTATGTTGTCTATGTAGTGACAGAGAAGCGCTGGGTGCATCCAACAACCCCCCCCCCCCCTTCCAAACAATTTTGGTTTGAAGAGTCGTCTTATCAATTTACCAGTTAAAAATTGTGTTGCTTTTCATTAAAATCACACTTTTTTCCATTAAGTTTGCCCATAACAGAACACCTAGTTCCCCTCTCTCGTAGAGTTCACACTAGCATAGTTAAAAGAAATATTGAAGAAGAACACAGACTTGTGTATTTTGAGGTTCAGGGAGAAAGTGCACTGTTGTAAGGCAGAAAATACTGCCGTTTTATTTTATGCAAGTTTTTGTTTGATAAGAAACTGGTGTTTCTGGTTCACATAGCAAGCGCCCTTGATTAAGTTTCCTCAATCTTACAAGTTACAGTGATTAAGTTCACTTATAAGGCATCTTTGGTTTCAACACCAGAAATGTATAATATAAAAAATACATAACAAAACTGCAACCAACTCTACGTCCATGTTGTTGTTTTTCATCGTTTACTTAAATATAAAAAGTGCAGTGAACCTGAGGATGTGCTTAGGAATAGCTACGCTAACGTTTATTTTAATCAGGATAGCATGACCATTGTGCTACCGGGGAAGGAGGGGGGGTTTGTTTTTCTTTGCCTCGTTTGAAGGGATTGTATCTTGGGGGTTGTTGAAGGGGGGGGGGTCACCATTGATGTTGTCGGTCTGTCCGAGAGAACAAAAGACGTGAGGGTGACACTGGGCGACACTCGGCGGGCAGGGAAGGGATCAGTTACATCAGGGATTATCTGGGATTAGCTTCAGTAATCCAAGTTAGTCTTGGGATAGTTCCTCAGGAGACAGGATGGATGAACAGAAATGTGCCTATAATTTCTAGTTGTTACCTACATCTGATGAAGTAGTTGTTGCTACGCAAGCTTATAAATGCATTTTTTATGTGATTAGTTAGTCTTTAAGTGCTAGTACTATTTGTTTTATGTATTTTGTAAGCAGGACAGTCTGAGCCTTCTTTGAAGAAGGTCAAATGTTTACATATTGTGTCATTTTTATAGCAAAACAAAATGACAAAATCACTCATTTTTCAGTTAGTCTTTTTTTTTTTTTTTTTTTTTTCTCTCCTTTTTTTCTAGAAGAATTAAAGAAAAGGGTAGTTTGCATTGGTTTTTCATTCACAAATTCTTTGTTTTTGCAGTGTAAGAAAAACATTAGTCGTGGCTATGAAAGTAGACGTTGCTAGGGATTTTACCAGAGATGTGGGAAGGTTTTGTGCCATTTTTATGTGAAGTCATCCTCTCCGAAACCCCGTCAAAACAGGATTTGGTCTATATCAGCCAGTCCGTCAGTAAGTCTGGTTAAAGGTCTGACTCATAAACGATAGACTCATCAGACCTTTACCCTCCCTGAAGATGAAACGGGTGAAGTCAGATGAAACAAACCTAATTGTACCCCCCCCCCTCCTTCCCCCTTGCCAACAAGAATTTACCACCTTCATACCAGCTCCAATCTAACAGTCCTAGTTAAATTTTTAATTGGTCGAAGAGTGAGTGTCGAACGATCAAGTAGGGACTCCATTTTTTGTTAACCTTCCCACTCTCTTTTGCTCTCTCTCTCTGTCTCACGAAACAGTTCTTGGGGAATTACTCGCAGACGAGGTAAATTGGCTATGGCCCAGTTACAGATGAGTTGGTCGCCATCGTTGGCTTTCGCTCTTCTCTATCGCGGTCGGTCGGGTTGAGGGGAAAGCTCGATGAAGAAAACTTGGTTGTTGAGGCATGAAATGAATACAAGGGCTCCATTATCCTTTCTGCATGCTGGTCTACTTGTCAGACGTCAAATTTACATTTCTATTAACCGCAAATTTTTTGGAAAGCCACAACCTGTGCGATGTATGTCAATGAAGGAATCTTGTGCAAAATATGAAGAAGAAATAAAAAGGGGAAAAAATGAAATGTAAATAAATGTAGATTTTAAAAACAACTTAATTGAGTAAGTATTGAGCTTTTTAACAAACCACTAATACAAAAGAGAAAAGAAATAGGCTTTCATGATTTAAAAAATACCTAATTTAGTTAGTTATAAGCAAACAAACAAACAAACAAACAAACAAACAAACAAACAAACAAATAAACAAACAATCCCCCTTTTAATATGCAGTGCCATCTACTGAAAATATAATAAAACCCTGTTTACCATATTTGTTTGTTGGAACATGATTAATTCCAGAAAATCTCGGAACATGTCTCAATTTTGTTTAATTGGTGATCTATGAATGTCACATGCATTTGCGGACTTGAGACCCTTTCGAGTAAAAAGCTTTTTTACCCAGAAGTCAGAAATTCTGCGTTTTTGTTGTTGTTATGCATCCCCCTCGACCCCAACTCTGGCCCTTCTGACTCAGAAACCGATAAATTTATTTCTACTCCAAGAAGGAAGAAGAAAATAGGTCTTGAGATTACGTTAACCAATTAAGTCCTTCAGTTCATAATGCTGGACATAAGTAACAAGGGGTTGAGGAGCAAAATCTGACAATTATTGTCAAGAATCAGAGCAAGCCTGTCTTTCTGACATTTTTTTTCTTTTATTCTTTTATCTCTGTTCATGTCTCGGATGTCTTTTTTGGGTCAACCTTATCCCCCCCCCCTCCCCTTCCCCAGAATCTTCAAAATGGAAATGTGTTACTTTTATTTTGAGGTGTAAGTGATAGAGGTTTTGTGATTGACCCATATTCTTACTGGTATATCAAACGGTTAACCAAGACCAGATCTGCATTTTTAGAGAGCTCCTCTTTAATACTCGCTTTTGTCATTTTGCGATTTCTGAAATTGAAAAGAGGCAAGGTTTTTAATGGTGAATATAAATTTAGGCCAAGGTTGTAATGTGTTTGGTGGACTGTGACCTGTATGGTACAAACAAATCAAATTGAAGGTTGCCGTCATCGAGTAAAATTTGTTTGTGTCGAGCTCTTTTAACAGCCCTGTTATTATTATTTTTATTGTGTTTAAAAGTGTCTTTTAAATTGTCTAAAAAGGAGGCGTTTGAAAAAAAAGCTTGGTCAGACATTTTTACAAGACGCAACAATTAATTTGTTCATGTTTGTGATTCTTGGACCCTCTGGTGTGATGCTAAAATTACTGGTTTTCACAGCTAGTCTTGTGGTTCCTCTGGATTTTTCCAGATTTCTGGATTTGTTCAAACCTTGAAAGATGTAAGCCCAACACCAAAGGGTGAGAGGAAATGTCCACTTCATGTTCAAACCTGTTGTTTCCGTATTTCTGTCGATAAACAGAGTCTGTCAACCTAAATTGTAACATCTGTGAAGTTTCTGGGTCTAGAGTTTAGGGGGGAACCCAAGCCAGCAAGTTACTTTGTCCGGAATATTCACCTTCGTCAGATCTCATCCATGCAAAGACAAAGACAATGTGCAGGAGTAGGACGTTTTTGAAGTTGGCATTGGCAATTTGAGTAAGATCCAGCTAATGTACCCACGTCATTTGTAACTTTGACAGAACTTAACCAACCATTACTATTTTCTCCCCATCCTCAAAGTTTTGTCCTCTCTGTGGTGTACTATCATCATTTTTTGTTGTCACCATCTCATCCCTTTTCCCACCGGAGAATTCTTAAGGGCACGTTGATCCAAGATTCATCCATGGAACGAAAAGTTCAGTGTCCAGTATTGCCTTTGAGTTGTTGAAAAACTAAAATGACCTTTGGAGATTTTTAATGTAGCCAGGGGGCGATTTCGGAGCCATAGTGCAGTTTACCTAAGAAGAATAACACCAATCTGAGTTGGTTCGGGTGGAATAAACGCCTTTGGCCAGTTGGTCACTGCATCTTTTTCTGCGTTCAGCCAAACTCTGATTGATTATTGCACAAATCAATATTTTCTTTATTGTGACATATTTTTTTCTGTGAAGAGCAATACTTCATGCTTCAACTGTTGAACTTTGAATGTCAGTAAACTTTGGTACATTTCTGATGGTTTCAAAGTCTAGTAAAAAGTACAGGTACCAATCAGACCTGGATGCTTCATTCTTGAAAGGGCAAGGGCACCCTATGAGGAAACTGTAAATTTCAAGGGCATCTAGGCAATGACCAGGGGGCATCGGGGCAATTGCCTTCGTTGCCTCTGTGAAGTATCATGCCTGGGTATGAGTAATGATATGTTGCTATGTATGTTGCCCTTTACCGAGGAGAAAATGCCTTGGTGCCCTTGCCCTTTTCAAAAAGGAAGCATACCCCTAGGCCTACCCTTTGTACTCTGAGAAAACTACTTATACTCGTACTTAAACAAAATAACTTGTACTCCTACAAAAGTACTTGTACTTAGACTTGTACTGGCGCAATAACTTGGCAGGCCTTGAAATGTTTTCCTTTGGTAAAAGTCACTTTTATGGGAAAATGGATTACCGGAACCTTGCACAGGGCACCACAGCAAAAGCACAGGGCACCATGGCAAAAGCACAGGGCACCATGGCAAAAGCACAGGGCACCATGGCAAAAGCACAGGGCACCATGGCAAAAGCACAGGGCACCATGGCAAAAGCACAGGGCACCATGGCAATTGCTGTGGGTGGGTGCCGTGGTTTTTTTTCGAGGCCTGACTCAGGCTTGAACTTAAAATTACTCAACTACGATTGTCCAGTTCACCAGCCAGTACCAATCTTTCAGTCGTATTCAGTTCTCAGACGCATTATGTTGATCCGTCTGACTTGACCGAACCAAGACAAAAATCCTTTGGGGGATTTGAAATCAAAATTCCAAGCAAGTTGGAAATGCATCTGGGGGATGCTCATTATTGTTATAGAGAATACGCTGGAATCTTTTTTTTTTTCTTTCCTTTTTCTCTCCTACAATCTGTCAATGATGACCTTAGAAAAAACTTTCTAGTGTTCTTTTATTAATCACTTAAAAATATATATCACTGAGGCAAAGGTTTTTCCCTCAAAAAGGGTAGATTTTCTTGTTTCCCTCTGCTCCATGGGCAGAACTTGAAAATTGGGGGTATGATACCAATTTGGGTTTTTATAAACCCAGGTTGCCCCTTTAACTTTGCCAATTGTTTTGCCAAACTGTCAAAACAGAAAGGAGCCCTTTCTAGACTGACAGTTGACCTTTTGAACCTTGACCTTAAAGTGCAAAGTGAACTGGAGTGGCAGAGAATGGGGTGGGGTCTCATTGGGGATTAATGGCAGTATGCTAAGTCTTTCCCTATCTGCACTTTAGCTACTTTTTAAAAACTTCCAGTGTTTTACAGTCACAACTATACCTCTATTTTAAAGGCAAATTATATCTACTTGTTGGAACTTGATTGCTTTTAAAGATCCTATATAATACCATAAACCATTCCTGTGAAAATTTCATTTCAAAAGCTGGAAGTGTTTTTGAGATACTGCCGCAAAATTTGGAGCGGTTATGTCCAAGCAGGAAGAATAAACCATAATAGGAATACAAAATCTGAAATGTTTAAGTTTCTCAGATTAAAATGTTTTTGGATCACTCTCTCTCTCTCTCTCTAAAACCACATTTCTTTGAAGGAAATTGTTTCTCAAAGTGTTATACCAACATATTATGCAGCTCTTCTTCTTCCAAGTAAGTTTTTATGGTCATTAATTTTGTGAGTAATGTATACCCTCCCTTTAAACCGACTTCTTATTTTCTTTGCCCTGGGACATTCAATTAAATGGTTATTAAATAATCTGAAATGGCCTATAAAAGTCAACACCATAAGAAGGTCAGCCCATGTTAATCCCGCTTTATTTTGGGGGGTCAATTATTGTGTCTGGTTTTGAGTACACTGGTAGTGAGAGTTGTAGTTGGATGTTAAAGGCATTCTGTAGTTTTTATTAATAATAAGGAATAGTCAAGCCTCTAGCCATCAACCTTGCTTGGTGGTCTAGTGTTAAGACATCTGCTGTAGCAATGCAAAGGTTGTGGGTTCGAATCACACCTGAGTGGATTTTTCTTCACAGAACTACGAAAAATGCTGAGTATACAGTGCGATATACATATCATTGTAAGGGTAAAGACAATTATGTTTGTTCTCTCTGATGCAAATTTAACATCTATTAAAAGGAATTATCCAGTGGCAGAATTTATTTGAAGGATTGATCTGTCAAAAAAGACTGTCAGCCTAATTGTTTCCCTCATCATCTTTTAAATTTAAGTAATTTTGAAAGGCGAGACATCAAAAACTTCCTAAGGAGAACGGATGGGACAAACAGCGGACTTAGCTCTGAGAAATCAGCGCAAATTGACCTCATACTGGGAGCACACTCCATGGGACCCATTCCATTATCTACTGGTCCTTCGAAATTGGTCGCCAGTGATGGTGGCTAGTACCAGTTTGCACTGTTGGACAGCTGTGGCTGCCAGAAAATTAAAATAGCTGTGAACAATTAAAAACTTGTTTCTCACTTGGTTTGACTGACAACTTGGGTCAGTTTTTAAGTTCCCAATATTTAATTATTTGTATGTACATGTAGTAATAAACCACAAGGGAACAGACTGGCTAAGTTTTTAATAATTTGGGGTTCAAATGGAGTTATTCCAGTTAAAGGGTTTGCCCTTAACTTTTTTTAGTAACTGGCCAGCAGGACAAGTTATCTTGTCATTTCACTAGTCCGATCAGCTTTTTCACTAGTAGTAGTTACCTACTTCAAATGAAATAGGGATGCTTTTCAACACCGAGCTAACCAGCCAGACCACCTCAAGAGAAATGTGACAAGTCCTTGGGTGTTTTAGCTGGCATTTCACCAGAGGACCACTGTTAAAGACACTGGACACTATTGGTAATTGTCAAAGATCAGTCTTCTCACTTGGTGTATCTCAACATATGCTTAAAATAACAAACCTGTGAAAATTTGAGCTCAATTGATCGTCGAAGTTGCGAGATAACTACGAAAGGCAAAACACCCTTGTCACACGAAAATGTGTGCTTTCAGATGCTTGATTTCGAGACCTCAAAATCTAAATCTTAGGTCTCAAAATCAAATTCATGGACAATAACTTCTTTCTCGAAAACTACGTCACTTCAGAGGGAGCCGTTTCTCACATAGTTTTATACTATCAAAAGCTCCGTTGCTTGTTACCAAGTAAGGTTTTATGGTAATAATTATTTTGAGTAATTGCCAATAGTGTCCACTGCCTTTAAGGGAGAACGCTGAATAGGCAAGCGAAGCAATGTTTGCCGGTCAAGCTACCGCCATTGAAACTAGACTGCCATTTTTGCTAAATTGCAACGCCTACCAACACAAAAGAATATCAATTGTATTGGTTCCTCATCATACAATGTACCAAAAACAAGATTATTTGTTGGCGTGGCCACGCATTAAACCCATCATCTGGACCACTTTTTATTCCTGTAATACCCAGCTATGACCTGAGCCAGCACTGTTGGACTGTTTGTTTTACTTAACCTTTAAAACTTAAAGGTAGGGTGTAAAAAACCATGAATGGACAAAAAAATACAATAAAAATATGTGGTCAATAGCGGCCGGGAGGAGAGACTTGTTGGCGAAAATGCGCAGCCCTTTAAAGCGATGATTATAAATGTTAAATGGCTTGGGATTATGGTTTATGGGTTGGTAGAGCAGTTTGAGCTCGGGTGTTTACTTCAATTAAGGTGATTGTGGTGAATAAACAAAAATGTCAGCTTTATAATGCTTGATTCCAGACTAATTTTCAATGACAGCGGGATGAATTTTTTTGTAAAAGGGGGTAGTTTTGGTTGTATGAGGTCGGACATTATCAAAAAAACAAAAACATGAAGACCGTACAAATCAGAGATACTTGTTTTGATCGAAATCAAAAATAGGCCTGACGTGAACGTGCATAAAACTCCTGGCAAAACATTAACCATTTTGAGCTGTTTGCATGAAAATGTGAACATCAAATTTGAGGAAAAAGAGATGTTCACATGGTGTTACTGCATACCTCAACTAATAAATGTTGTCTGATTTTTGTTTGCCCTTGGAAAATCAAAAAAATTAAGACTAAATAACCTGAATGGTCTATTAAAGCCTATAAATTATATGTACATGCAGGTCAGGGCTTGTGCTCAATAAATGTTCCTACTTTTTCCCCCCCATAGACCTTATCGCATATACTCAGTAAATGCACATTAGGTGTGGAATGGTGCTGGTCTAGCTAGCGATCAAGCTAGACCAGCAGGCACCTCATTTAACAGATAGCGCTTGCGCAATGGGTATTTGTGAGAAAGTCTATGAACCAAACATCATGCCTACTTTAAATGAATGGAAATATTTGTCTTTTTTTTTAAAATGATGTTTGCACCTTGGTTTTTTATTTCTATCCCATCCGACCAGAGTACCAGTATCTCTAATCGCACGAATCACTCAAAAACCCACAACGCAAATAGTGTAACGCACACCGAACATGTACCTTTGCGCTTGTCTGACTTTATTAAGTTTGGTTTGGTGGAAGATTAACCACCGCAGAGACGAAATCTGTGAAAGCGTTCAACTGGATTAAACATGTGCAGCGACCATGACGCAATTGAAATACAAGTATTCGAAGTTTGACCAATAGATCATAGACTGTCATGGTATTTTTTTCTTTCATTTTCTCTGTTGTTTTTTTTCTTCTGTCGATCGTTTCTTTGTAGAACGTTTCTTTGTAGATTTTATCTGTTGACGTTACTTTGAATATTTTATAAGTTGAGATATGCCAGTGTAACCTTGGGATTGTGTACAGTAATAATTTTTCAGTGTTGGGTCGCTGATTGTGTATGAGTAAAGCGTGTTGAACCGAATTGTGTGAATTTGCGGCCGATTTCAACAAAATAAAGAGAGTGATATGAAGTGGGTGGGGTAGTGGATCATGGATGACTGTGTGTTTTTTGTCGATACACTGGCACCCAGGCAGGAGGCTGTGCTTGGGTAGGCTGTGGTTTTGGTAAATGCTGAATTGAAATCACATTATGTAGTTAAATACTTTTTGCATTTAAGTATTGTCTGGTGTTTCGACCCTAGTAGAATCTTTCTCAAAAAGCTAAAATTGGTTTTTTTTTCAAGGTAACCCTGACTAAAATATAGTCTTAAAGGCAGTGGTTACTATTGGTAATTACTCAAAATAATTATTAGCATAAAACCATACTTGGTAACGAGTAATGGAGAGAGGTTGGTGGTATAAAACATTGTGAGAAACGGCTCCCTCTGAAGTAATGTAGTTTTCGTGAAAGAAGTAATTTTCCACGAATTTGATTTCAAGACCTCAGATTTAGAACTTGAGGTCTCGAAATCAAGCATCTGAAAGCACACAACTTCGTGTGACAAGGTTTTTTTTTCTTTCATTATTATCTCACAACTTCGACGACCAATTGAGCTCAAATTTTCACAGGTTTGTTATTTCATGCATATGTTGAGATACACCAAGTCAGAAGACTGGTCTTTGACAATTACCAATAGTGTCCAGTGTCTTTGAGTTACGAGTGTATTTCCCCCAAAAAAATCAACACAAATAAACAACATTTTGTTCAGTTTTCAGCATACCAATTTCAGTATTTGGTTGTTCTTGATCTATTGTAAGATCCGTGACATGAGAACTTAAGTTTAGTTTTTGTTCTCTCATCAACAACAAACAAGACAGAACTCATGGGTTCCTTTTGGAAGTTCCTGACTTTCCCGTTTCGAAGTGTTTTCTTTTTTTAAGGGTTAGTTTTCGTTTTCACGTCAACATCAACAAGATGAAAACACATGGGTTTGTTTCGTGCCCTTCCTAGTTTTTTTTTAGTTTTTATTTTAGGGTAGACTCTCCAGCTAGCTCTAATTCCAGCCGTGCTCTCGGTGTTAATAGATTTCCCGCCGAAACCCAAGAATAGGAAGCAAATCTGACTAAAATGCTATTAAGAGGAGGAGAAAGCCTTCAGTTCGTTGAAAGCCTTCACCACGTAATCAGAAGGGGGGGGGGCGGCTGCGTGCGGCCAAACGGAAAATGCACTTTTCTAATTGCGATTAAATTGGTCGTGATGAACAATGCCAAAGATACCATAATTGGCTGTACAGAACTTCCTTCTCATCGAGTTAAAGATTTTTTTCTTTCTTCTTCATTGTTTTTTTAAATTTATTTGGTCTTAGAAGGACCTCGGGATTGTCGAGAGACGAAGCTCAAAAAAAAATCTTAATCAAGTTAATTCTGGGGGTTGATGGGTTTTGCAGGCCGTGACAACCAGGCGTGAATTACGTGTTGAAAAAGGAGTTTGGGAGTTGACGTTTTGTTGGGGATTAGCTTATTCTAACAGTAGAGGGCAGTATTCGTTAAATGCTTTAGGGTACTGGCCGTTTTCACTGACCAGTAAGAGAGTGCCTTTCTGTTCCACACCTTTACAATTTCTCAAAAATAATTTGTGATCTGAGTCTGGATCTGGATAAATATTCTCCAATTAGAGCCAAACGAGAGGAGAAGATGATGAAGAAGTTTCAGTTTTAGATGTAGGAGGGGAAAAAACCTGAGAATTTTTCCAGGGAAAATCCACACAGTCAAGTAGGACCTGAAAATGCAATCCACACAGTGCCCCCGGTGGAATTCGAACCGGGGTCCCAGAGGTGGAAGGCGCGGCAAGACACCACAACACCAACCGGACTGCGATAATTTGCTCGGTAAACAACAACAAACTGTGAGTGGACGTTTTCATTTGTGATTATACCAGTCTGATGATAGAGGGCGCTGTTGTAAGATGCCTAGGGTCCGAATCAGCAGGGGTTATTTCACTGACTGACCATCAGGAAGTAGTTTTGGAGTTGAAGAAAATCTCTGCCGATAAATTACATCCCCTGCACATGCCACACATTATTAATTGCATCTGAGATCAAATATCAATATCAGGTTCACTGAATTAATTTCCGACAAACCAAATAAATAAAAAGTACCTAGACATCTGCAATTCTTATAAATTATGGCAAGTTTTGCCTCTTTACTTGTCTACACCATGTTGCTGAAGACATTAGTATGCTTTTCAGGGCATTTCTTTAAATCCAGTTATAGTCGTTGCATTACAACGGAAAAACCCAGCTCTAACCCAATTATTATTTGTCCATATCGTATCAAATTGATGCGTCCCCCCAGTCTGGATTATGATACACACCCTGATGCTGTTGTACGTGGCAACCTTTTTAAATTAACACGTATTAACTTTCCCTCCATTTTTACCTCACCGCCACGGCGGCATTATCGTGGCCTATTTTCCCTCCACGAGTTGTAAATTTGGGGTTTCCGGGCTATCTCTGACCTTATTTCGCACAAGGATGTCTTGAGTTTCGTCTTGAGTTTCAGTCTTAAGTCCTTCCCGGTCTCCATGCTCTGAAGAGAAATCTCAGTCTAAGATTCTTCACTTCAGTTGGTTCAACGACCACCGCCCTGACTGCTGTTTTTTTTTTTCCTCTCTCTTTTTTCTTTATAAAGTCCCTCCCTGTCGCTCTCTCTTTTTTTTCTTTCTTGCGAGTGAAACAGAACTTGCACCAACAGATCTGTATCGGAGTGTCGTTGATGTCGACAAGAGATATCGTTCACCCTTCATCCCCGGACGGCAAAATGGCGTGAGATGATTTTTCAGAGGGATTATTTGCCACTCAACGGAGGCGGGATTCATTGGTCTTGGGGCACAGAAAGTAGACAGTATGGCTCGCCCTCTGTATACCTCTCTTGGGAGGGTTTTGCCTCTCTATCCACCCCCTCTTTTTTTTTCTCGTCGTCTTCACGGTATAAGGAGGCTACGATGTGATGACTTGATTGGTGGTTTTCATCACTGGTACTCTGTTTGACGCTCTTGGCGTCAGTATCAATGTGTTGTTATGATGGCATGGTGGCCTAGCGGTAGCCATTGAATCCATACATGGCATGATATTGCCATAAACCCAACGTCAAATTTTTTAGGAGATTATTTGAAATTATTCCATACTGACTGATATACATTAAGAGTTTGTATCATCTTCTTGGCATTATCTTCTTTTATGCATGACCTTCAAACTTTTATGAAGAAGATTATCACGGAGCTGCTTAAGCATGCAAATTTGCTTAGCGCAGACAGATACTGCTGAGCAGAAAAGAGTAAGATTCACCATCTGGTTCCCGGTATCTTGTCCTTGTTGTTTAGTCAGGCATGGCATGAAGGTGCCAGACTAGTTGACAACATTCACACAATTTGACTTAAGTTTTGTATTCATAAGCTTTATCAAGAAAGCCCTTTTATCCAGGATTTATTGGCCTTAAGTTTATACTTTCCGCTGATCACTTTCAGTGAAGAGCACTTTTTAATTCCCACCAGGGGGGAAAATGCTTCTCATTGAATAAATATTAGGTCTAAATTGATAAATAACAGTGATAACCTTTTTTGAAAAGAAAGAAGTCATTATCAGAGAAGCCTGGCTAATTGATGCCATTCCATTATGAATTGGGAAATGATTTGCACTTAAATGAACCCGAATTCAAAGTATGACTTTTTTGGTCTTGATGTTCTCCCGGTCGTTCACCCCTGATCTTTCAGGTCAGTTTATTTTTAATTTCTTTTAGTTAGCCAGTGATCAGAAATAAATATCAAGACGAAAAACGCCGACACCGAAGGTGCAAAGCTATCTAAGAAGGCAGCTCAAATGCCGTCGTTTTTCATAAGCCAAGGATTAATGGGCTCTAGGAACGTGTCGAGGAAGAAGGGCATAGTTTGTGCCGAAGTTTATTGAGCGTGTCCGTGTTTTGAAATGTCAGTTTTGGGTTTGTTTGTTTTTGATGTGTAGGGTTTGTTAAGTTGTGGTGATTCATTACAATGAAGGCTTAAAGCTGCTCTTTGTGGAAATGTTTAGATGCAGGGAGAGTGGATTTTTGTAGAGTCCTACTTTGAATATGAAATTGTTTTACGTTCGGAGGAAATTGTTTGACATCGGTAACCAAAATGGATTGGCAATTAGTTGAAGCTGTGCTGGGTCAGAGCATTGTTGAAATTACTCAAGTTTTGTCTTTGATGAGTTAAATAAAAGCTGGTTAGCAGAAATCGTGATTAGGAAATTGCTCCTCTGCATGGTACCCTGGATGGTAACAGGGCTTTTAAGAAATGAATTAGGTTTTGTCTTTTTAATTGTTAACAAACTTTTTAGCCTTTGAGAAAGACTCTGCTAGGGTTGAAATTGCAGGCCATTAGCTATTTGTTGCATTTACCATTGGTCCTTGTGGTTGTTAAGCAGTTATCAACAGCTAATTTTCTCATGAAATAATATTATCAGTAAGCAAAATAAAAGATTTACAATGTATTTGTAGCGTGAACCTAAACCCAGAGAAGGGTATTATTGTACAGCAATGGGGTTGGGCAAGGGCAATTTTCAGGTTGTATGCTTTGTTTTTGAAAGGGCAAGGGCACTAAGGCATTTTCTCCTTGGTAAAGGGCACCCTATGAAGAAATTGTAAATTTCTACTGGAGCATTCAAGGGCACCAAGGCATGGAGGCATCGCCTTTGTTGCCTCCGTGAAGTATCAGACCTGACGTTGGTACGGCAAGGTACATGGGCGGCTGGCAGGGCACATGTTCCTGAGTCCGATCAAGATTTGCTGTTGGGCAAAAACCATTACAGCCAGCCGCTTGCTGTTAATCAGGAAGCCTCAATGTTGAGCCTATCATGCCGAATTATCATGGCGGCTTAGTGAGAGAAAGCGAGAAACAAGAAGGGAAGGGAAAGATGAAGACAAAAAGGCACGCAGAGAAAAGAGAGAGGGGGGAGGCAAATCTCTTCATGCTATCACTGCATCCGTCGTCATCAGTGTGCTTCTCTGGGCATAAAGTCTGAGGGAGAGCTGTGAGAGAGAGAGAGAGGTATGTCTCGGGAAAAGGAACAGATGGATCGTCCAAGATTCCGTAAGGTGATTGGGGGATTATACCTCGGCAGGTTTCTCCCCTGTTGTCGGTTGACGGCTTTTAAAATCCTATTTTCTACATCAAGGTCAATGGATTTTTTTTCTTTTTTTCTCTCTCGTATATATATTTGTTTCCTCTGCTCATTCAGTGATGGTTTTTTGGTCTTGCTCTTGTGGCTGGTATGGAGGGTACTCGTGTGTTTGTTATGATAAGGCGACCAGGCACCCATGAAAAATTATGTTTGCTCGAGTGAGTGTAATTTTTGTGGTTTTTGAATGTTGCGGAGCCACTTTTGATGAAAAAATACATTTTTTTAATATTATTTATGAAGGTTTCTTTTTATTGTTTGGAAGAGTGACACTATTTTTTTATTTTTTATATTTTTCTCTTCAAAATGAGGAATTAATATTGAAAAATGAAAAATATTAAATATTTATCTTTGTTCTCTTTGGAAATTGCTTAAAGTGCAATGCTGCCAAGTTAATGTTTGATGAAGGACAGTGTTAGAAATATACTTTGTATTGAATGAACCTATTTGGTTTGTTTTTAAACCCATAGTACAATAAATTGATTGATATTGGACAATGGTCATTTACATATGCCTGAACAGCCAATGTGTACTTTCTATTTGAACATTGGTCATTCACATAGGTTTGTACAGCGAATGTCTACTTCTAAGTCAATGAAATTGGACATTCAGATAGGATTTACCTATGTGAATATATCCAATATCAAAATAGCAGTTTCCAATATCCAACTAACTTTACTTTCGTTTGTTTCTCTGTATTAGCGCCATGGAGCATAGTTTTCGATGGATATGGCGCTATCTAAATTTTTACTATTATTATCATTATTATTATTATTCGTTAATTTACTTGGACCTTATTTGCGGTTTGAAGGTTTACAGGAAGTTCATTGTCTGTGTTGCACACCCACAGCTCACTACTGACTTTATTTCATTTTCTCCCTTTCATAATAATGTAAAAAAATCACTCATGTATCATTAATCAACAACAATGAAAATATGAGTCGGAATATTCATAGGAACACAACAGTCCTAACCCCCCACTCTCTACCATAAATGCCTTCAATTCAAAAGTACAGCTCTAAAAAAAAAGAAATCACGTAGAGACTCTACTGCCCTTAAGCTTTCACCATTCAGTGGCGTTACGCTCTGGTGATCGTTGAAAAAATTGCACGGCACCAGCGAGCTAGCGTAAACTCGTTTGTCATCTGACGACGGGCCCCAATTTGTCATGAGTTGCACGCGCTGCCTTTGCAGGTTGTGTCGAAGAAGACGGGTTTTCGCAAATGAGAAATCAGACAGGGGCTGGTGGTAGGTGATTGAAGGGGAAGTGGTGACTGTTTTGTGCACTGACGATTCTTGGTACAAGATCATCAAAGATGGTTTTGTTAGATTGAAAACCTCATTATGCATTGACCAACAAATTTTCATTTTGCTTTGTGTTGTTAGGGGCCTATTGTTGAGTAAACACCTTTGCTGAAATTATAAAATAAGCTTTTGTGGAGCTTTTGAGCCGAAATTTGTTAATTGGTTTATTTGCTAAGCAGAAAAATATTGGGACCACCAAAATAAGATGCATGACATGTGGCATGACATGCAATGCATGACATGTGACTGTTAGTCTGTTTGCTTTTAAGCTTGTTTGTATACTTTGCATTACTTATTAAAAAAGTGAGTATCAAATAAGACTTCTATTGTCATCTTTGGATTATTGTACATCTTTGACAAAACTCTGCGTGACACTTTAAAGATATTTTCTTGATATGAGCTCTTCTGAGTTCCAGAGCCTAAATCAACCATCAACCTCCCTGCCATGGACCTTTGAAGAAAGGAACAACCCACAAATCCATTATTTTGAGATACATAGTCTCCTTTTTGCGCAAGCAGGGAAATAACTACCTAGCAAAACTGTCAGTGGGCCAGACTGCGCTATAGTGACATTATAATACAGACAGATGTGGCTGGCCATTGTACATGAATGGTACCCAACTGTGCGGAGTGTAGACTCTTCTATTCTACTATGTCACGTCTGCTGTGTTGCTACCATGAGCCCCCCCCCCCCCCCCCCATCCTAACCCCATTCAATGCCGTGACCATAAATCATATCTCTCAATAGAAAGTATACAAACCTTGGCCAGTTCCAGAGGATCAACTGTACTTTTTTTTTTTTATTTTTATTTTTTTTATAACTACCCTCCCTCCCCACTTTGCACTCTTGTAAAAAGTCACAATCGAAGGGGAAAAAAGTACAGTCGTAGTGTTAGGTTAGTATTATTGTACGTAGCCATCAGGGCAGAACACCTTAGTCTAGTTCGACCTCCGTTGAATTGCCGCAAGTTTTGTTACCAAAGCTAAACTTACAGGGACTTTAGGGAACTTGGAGAGAGAAAGTTGCTACATGACCTTTTGTCTTATTGAAGGCTATTTTGCAGAACACCTGTTTGTTTGCTCTGAGATTTTTACCTTTTAAAATCAATGTAGGGTCTCAATGTCTGGAATTTATAGGAAAATGTTTGTTTCGTTTTTCTAAACTCCCAACTGGAGTTAAAAATGTATTTACACTGAGCCCCCCACCCCACCCCCTCATCCCTAACTGTATGAACAGACATAGGTAAATTGAGCACAGAATTGATTTGCTTAGCAGCAGGGCTTGAATTTTACACAATTACTTCATCTTCACAATGCTTTATCTTCTTCAAACTGATGACTAGACTATCTGTAGCTTTCCCCTCCTTTTTGTTTTTGTTTAGTCTGTGAAAATTCTTCTTCTGGATGTACAATGACGATCTTTAGAGACCGTCGCTCGCATTCAGGTTTTTTCAATTTTGTGCAAATCGCGCCTCGGATAATGAGTAAAGTCCACACTCTACATTTCTTCGCTTTAACAGTCAACTCTGTTTTTGTTTGTGGGTGGCAAAGTACATGTAGACGTAGCACACAAGCAGCACGGCACCACTGAATCAATAAATTTCTTTAGAGCTCACTACGGTTCTTTTTTTTTGCTTCTTTCTAATTCATCGGAAGAGACAGGGTGGAATACTTAAGGTGCAGCACGCATTTCTTGTCAAAGCAGAAATGCCCGAAATGTGACTGTACCAATAAATTGTTTCTGGCCTAGAATGACTTACATTCATTGCCACAGACAGTAGTGGGGTAGGCATTCAAACACTTAAAGGTGTGTTCTGTGTCGAGATATTTAGAATATGGTCTGGAAATTGAGTGGCTGAATTTGCGGACAGTTTACTGGAAATTTTAAGCAGGGTAGGACCAATTAATCATGTACAATACTTAAACATGTTTGTGACAGGTTGAGCTGGGGGTCAACATAATGCTTGTCTTTGTTTTGTTTTTTGGTGGGGTGGGGGAAGGGTGGTCGTTGTCATATTACAAATTTAAAAAAGCATTTGGTGGATTACCTTTTTGCTCAGTCTTGAGATTGAAAAGTAGAATTTTTGCAAGATTTCAAATATGCAAAGAGGGTGTCAGTAGGCAGAATTAAAACCTGGACCATAATTGTGAAGTGATGAATCAAGTTCAACATTGAATGAAAAAAAAGAAGAGAAAAACTCCTCTGTCGTTTGTGTGGTTTAAATCACCTAGGAAACAAGCTGTCAGTTCTTTTAATTTGAAGGTTTTCTCTAAACGTATCCGATTTATTCCGCAAAGTGAGCTGCCTTTTAAAGCAGAATAAATCTCTTTTAAAGTCGACATCATTAAGGTGCGTTGTCGGAGACCGAACGGAGGGGGAGTTGAAAGCACTTCTTGTGTTGATCTAAGGAGCACACCTCTGTTCCTATAGAACAGTAGGGGGTGCTGTAGTCTCGGAACAAGTTGCTGGATGCTCCCAAGCTTGGAGCTTGAACCCTAGGTGCTAGAGCCGAGTGGATTTTTGTCTAAGACTTTTGCAGCTGTCCCTCCGAACACATGGGAACATTGTTAGAAAACCACAATAATGTGCATGCATAAATAATGACTCCTGATATTACAATTAAAATTCTCAAATAGATGAAGAATTTTTTTTTTTTTTCAGAATAATGCGTGCATAATCGTAATCGTGTATCCTCATCTGGTCACATTTATATTAAAACAAATTTAAAAAATTCCGTTTTAATTTCTACCTTATTTGATTTATTTAAGAGAATTAAATGTTGGTATTGAGAGAAGCAAAGTATGTAACTTGAACACGGCCCAATTTCATAAAACTGTTAAACAGAAAATACTGCTAAGCAAGCAAATTTCTTTGCTAAGCAAAAAATGAGTTTAGCACTAGTTGCAACAATGTTAACTTTATATAATTTTTGCTTTCTTTTTTTGCTGGAAATGATAAACATTTCTCCTTCAAGTTCTATTGATATTTTTTAAGGGCTACAGTGTGAAACTATCTGGATATAGATATTGAAAGTAAAACCATCTTTTGTTTCATTCTTCAGTTATTAAAATGATTTTGAGATATATCTATATTGCCTTCAGCTGTTAAAAAATATCCCACTTTTCCACCTTTGAGAGAAGCTTATCCGCGGTTCCAGCGCAACCAACATCCCGTTTCTTAAGTGGCTTAACATTGATTTTGCAATCCTGCTCAAGCACTGCCACCCACCGCAAGTATTCGAAACAATTCATACAATAGCGGACATTCAATACCTCGTGGTTTACTTGCCGTAGTTTTAATAGAGCTACTTTGAGTATGTTCGCAGTTTGAACTAACACGTAGTTCAAGAACCCACCTGTGGATTAATTACATACAAACAGTAACAGCTAAGCAGGACAAACACTCTTCCGCCAACTGCGTGTGATAAAAGATGGTCAGGTTTTTACTTGAAATAGGAGAACTATTGAGCTCTTCAGTTGAACCTTGGGATTTCAGCTCAGGTTTCATAAAAGTGGACGGAAACAAATGTTTCTTTTTGTGATCGTGGCACCCTGAAACAGAATACTTGTATTGGGAAAAATTTATTTATTCATTGCTGAGGTAATTGAGTTGTTGTGATTGGTTGAGAATTTGTGCATGTAGGTCACATGGCTTTAAGCCTTAGCAACCATAGAAGCCCAGTTTGAGATCCAAGTTGCCTCAAGCGACCACATTTTTTGCAACTCCGTCCAACATTTATCAAATCAAATTGATCATGGTAAAGATGCTTTGCTTTTTTCCATCTTCTTTTTCCTCTCCTTCTTCTTACAGAACTGTTTCCAATTTGAAACTGGATGCATAATACATCTGGTCACCTGTTTAAGAATGAATGCTGTTTACCATTACAGTATACAGGGAACTGCACCAAGATATTGTGATAAAATTGTATAGTTCTTAAAAACTTATTTACAATTTTCGTCTTTCTTTCTTTTTTGATTTACAGGGGAGCAAGCTTTCGATGGTACACCCTAGTGGGCCATATCCACCATCATTGGCCCACCTGATGATGTACAACCAAGAGCACTACCCCCCGGGGACACCTCCCCCACCCCATTTGGCAGGAACGATAGAGGTTGATGCGAAAACAGGTGAGTGACTTTCCCCTAAAACAAAATAAATAAATTGCGTAAAGCCCGGTTCATACTTCCTGCACAGCGATGCAAATTTTGACGTCACAGTGAAATTGGACCCAGTTGTTTAAAGACAGTGGACACTATTGGTAATTGTCAAAAGACCAGTCTTCTCACTTAGTGTATCTCAACATATGCATAAAATAATAAACCTGTGAAAATTTGAGCTCAATTGGTCGTCGAAGTTGCGAGATAACCATGAAAGAAAAAACACCCTTGTCACACGAAGTTGAGTGCTTTCATATGCTTGATTTCGAGACCTCGCATTCTAAATCTGAGATCTCGAAATCAAATTCGTGGAAAACTACTTCTTTCTCGAAAACTACTCCACTTCAGAGGAAGCCGTTTATCACAATGTTTTATACTACCAACCTCTCCCCATTACTCATTACCAAGTAAGGTTTTATGCTAATAGTTATTTTGAGTATTTACCAATAGTGTCCACTGCCTTTAAGCACTTGAACAGTAAATCTTAACAGGCATCATAGTCTTTCTACTAGAAACTGATTTCTGATTCAGTTTGCCCTCAGAAAAAATCGGCCAACTTGTTATTAAATTATTAAATAGCTTGAAATGTCTATAAAGCCGATCCATTTCACATGTAGGTCAGCCCTTGTACCCATAAAATTTTTATACTTTTTTTCCTAGGGCCGAATATCATCTCTGCCTTTAAACTGAACAAGTTCAGCACTCAAGTACTGTTTGAAATAGTATTGACTTATTTATCCTAAAGCTTTTTTTTGTTGCAAACTTCATGCAAAACAAATTTTATCTAAAATAAATAGTATTGACTAACTTATCTTAAAGCTTTTCTTTGTGCAACTTTCATCGTAACACATTTTATTTTTAAGAGAGAAATAGTTGTAGTTGATGGTCAATTCAAAATATTTCTTGGTCCAGTAACTTTTCTTGGCTACAACACCTCTGGGCTTAAAGTGGGGGATTTCCTGAAGTTTTTGTGAAATTGTACCCCCAATTTCTAGACAGAAACCCTCGTTACAAAGTCTGTGTTCCCCTTCTTTAAAAAACTTGTAAGTCTCTTTGACAAAACTCACATATGCTAACTGTATTACTCCCATCAATCCTTGAGCAAAATAGTGTAAATGTTACTTGATACACACAACCATGTATCGCGTTTAAGATTTCCGAACGCACAACAACAATTCATACAAGATTTCACCTTGGCAACTATATCAAATGGCCACAAAACACAAAAGTCGACACAAGAGTCATGCTTTTCATTTTGAAATGCCCACCAGTATTTAAGCCGACCCTGAACTTGGGAAAGTAATTCTTTCCAGGGATTGTAAACGAGCTTGCGAATTGTCACAGACATTGTTTTTTTTGTTTTTTTCACCCGTTGAAAGATTTTTTCCAGCCAACAGAAAGGGGTAGAAATAATAGCGGATGATTTTCCGTACCCAAGGATATGTGGCACTTAAATAAAACAAATTTCAATGGACAAGAGTTGTTTTAATCCATTTTTTTATTTTTTATTGGATGGGATTTTTTTTCTTGGACTGATTTTTATTAAAGAATTAAGGTGAATTTTCAAGGGCATTATGCAACAAACAATTTGAGCGACATTTTTATGAATAGGTCTCATACTTCCTGGGGGCAGTAAATTTAAGCCTTTGCCTCTAAGCCCTTGGTCATTGCCTTTGTGCCCCTGGTCATTGCCTTTGTGCCCCTGGTCATTGCCTCCGTGCCCCTGGTTATTGTCCTTTCTCTGGTTTAAACTAATGGAACTGAACTTTTCCTGGAGTGAACAAAATAGTCGGCCTCCTTTTGGTATTATTTAAATCAGGATCAGTATGAACTTGGAAGTACAAATAGGGTACAAGACCGATATTTCTGTGGCGTGATAACTGTCAATTTAACAACGGTAAAAGATAATTCAACTGTATAACTCCTGTTATGAATGAATGAATGAAATAGGAATCACTAATCTCTGTAGCCATTGGCTGGTTAAACCCATATCATTGTATTTCAGCAAATCACGCTTGTTATCTCATAAATGCAGGTATTCTCAATGGGCAGCCATCAAGCCACACTTACCTGCCCAGCCATTGGCCAGAAAATCCCATATCATCCTGTTCCAGCCAATCACGCTTGTTGTCTTATACAAATGCAGGTATTCCAAGACCGAGACATTCATCTGAACTTCCGTTATACCATCCTCTGTCCCCGGGGTCTTTAGGCAGCGTCCCGCATCACTTAGAAGTTTATAATATGCCTTGGTGAGTAACTACTAACATGAAATTTAGTAGGATTTGAAACTTTGCATGGTGGGATTACAATGAGAGACTTTGGAACACTAGGTGGCAGCAGACTTACCAGGTAAATTTCCATTGTTTACGCAGTTTTGAGCATGCGCACATTACCAAGAACAATAGGTTTACCTGGTTAGTCTGCTGCCACCTAGCGCCCTAAAAATCCTGGGTGAGGCTGCTGTAGAACTATGTACATCTCTTTTGAGTAGTGTTGCTTCTGATATGGAAGAACCGGTGGTTGACGACTCAACGTTTCCATCAATATGCTCTGATCGTCTTCAGGAGAAAATTGTATTGACAAAAGCGACAATTCAAGTTTTGTTTCTAAAGAGACCTCACAAGAAATGGTATCTGAAAAATAATTAATGTTTGAAGACCACAATCATTGCTGTGATTGGTCAAATGGGTGAACGCGCACAGTTTGATTGACAGGCCGGATCGGTCCATTTACAGGGAACCAGTTCCAGGCAAACTCCAAGAAGAAAAAATGTTCACATTTGAATGTTCAATTTTTTCTTGGGGATTATAAAAAGAATGACTCCACGCTACCAAAGTGGTCATGCAGCATGCACTGCAGTTGGTTGCCTCCAAGTTACCTATAAAAGTTGCCTTGTGTGATAAGGCCCTTTAATGCCTAAACTAAGAAGCTCCACTGATCTGAGGTTCACCTTTGACCTTTGATGGCAGTGATGCCATTATGGTTTATATGAATGTATTAACATGTGTGCGTGTGAGTGGGGAGGCAATATCGAAATGAAACCACTGAATCTTTAGCACTGAGTGCTGCGCGGTCCAGGAAATAAAGGCTATTGCTCCAGTAGCCTAGACAAATTTCCTGGCCTGGGGGGTAATTTATATTATCACCCCCTTTACCGTTTTCTTTCGATTGATTTTTTTAGGCAAGGCCAACCATTCTACCCACTCACAAGTGCTCTCAGGTCTCCCTATCCAGCTCTCATAAATGCATCCGGGATGTCCCGCCTCGGTCACCCTGGCCTTCCCCCTCACCATCATGGAATGGCCGTCACCGGTATTCCGCACCCAGCGATTGTCACATCAGGAACGAGGCAACAAGACACACTACAACAGAGTAACGACAGGTAGGGTCGCCGACTTGCCGCACATCACACTCGCGTAGTTTCCATTCTTAAAATCCCCATCTTTGTTCACTTTTAATGATCAAAAATGGGCTGACAAGTATCGTACACGTGCCTACCTTTGATTTTTGAACATACCTGTCACTGTTAAAATTCCTCCAGTTGGTACCCACTCTTCATAGACCCCTATGACACCACAAGCCCAAACGGTGCCCACACTTAGGTCATTTCAGACCTGTCATTGGCTGAGAGTTGTGCGCGGCGCATTCAAGCGTGCCTGTTTCCATTGTTAAACGATTGTAAAGGGCATAATCTTAACGAAGGAAATAACTTCACCAACGAAGGAAAACTGATTCTTTCCTGCCTTTTCTTGAACAGACAACCCCTGTCAAAGGAAAACACTGGTATTTGGTGCCAGTCCTGCTCTATTTGGTTATAATTTTACAGAAAAACTGGAAGTTGGGCATATTATATTAACTCAGAAAAAATCTTCACTGACTTTTCCTCCGCCTTTTTATTGAACAGACAACCCCCGCCCAAAGAGGAGAAAACCAAAACGCAACAGAAGAGGCATCCGCACATAAAGAAGCCATTGAACGCCTTCATGCTATACATGAAAGAGAAGAGGGCCAGCGTCGTAAAGGAGTGTACGCTGAAAGAAAGTGCTGCAATCAACCAGATCCTGGGAAGGAGGGTGAGCATATTTTTATATATTTTTTTTAATATATATATATATATAAAGTAAACGCAAGTTTGCACGTTCTCCAGATGTGTTCTCATTGGACAAAGAAAGCAATGAATATTCATCAGTAACATTTAAAGTTCAAGATACCGTTATGTGTAATAAAAACTTCTTCCATAGATGTTTTCTCTTTGGACACTGAAGTGAAAGCAATAAATATATTTATAATACAGTAATGAATATTAGTAAGAAAGCAATGAATATTAACAAGAAAGCAATGAATTTTCATAAGAAAGTAATTAATATTCATAAGAAAGAAATGAATATTTATAAGGAAGCACTGAATAGTGATAAGAAAGCATTGAAATATTCATAAGAAAGCAATGAATATTCATATAAGTTTCTGGATCTGATTTCAGTGGCATGCATTATCGAGAGAAGAACAAGCTAAGTACTATGAACTCGCACGCAAGGAGAGACAGTTACACATGCAGCTGTACCCTAGCTGGACCGCAAGAGATAACTACGCAGTACACGGAAAGAAGAAGAAGAAGAAGAAAGATAAAAACCCCGGTGACAACTCAGGTATGACCTCTTTTTTCTCTATCGGTGCTAAGGGTCATTTCTGAAGGTCATATCTCTAGTCATAATTGGTTGCGAGATCTGGAGGGTCCTTATCGGTCATGACCTCGTCTCGTGTTTTAGTAAGGTCATTTCTGAAGAACGTTTCTCAGTATATCTTTAGTAATAATTGGTGTAAGAGATCATTTCCGGAAGGTCATAATCAGTCATGACCTTGTCTCATGTTTTAGTGAGGTCAGTATATCTTTAGTCATTATTGGTTGAGCGATCATTTCATTTTTGAGTTATTGCTGGTGCAAATTTGTCCACGCAAGAAGAATAATTCTTAATAGAAATGCACATCTGACTCAAACTTGGGGAATAAAAACAAAACTGATATATTTTGTACATACTTCAAAGTGAAATGTTTACAACAATGCAATACTATCAAAAGCTCCTGTAGACTTCTAAACCAAAAGTTGTTTTTGCCATTAACTTTAAGAGTGATTTTGAACGTGTATCTTCCCTTTAAGCAGAGTGTATATTTAGTCAGAGATAACGTCATCTTTTCACCCATAGAAAAAAATAATCCCATCAAACAATTTCTGACACAACCCTAAACCTCTTACAATGGATAAGAGCTGTATGTGACATTTTTACCAACGGCCCGAAGCCACAAATAGAGTCTCATTTCTTATGCTTCAGAATATTATTGTGGTGTTCGTTGTCCGTCCACAGTTATGCAAACGAGAGATTAAATCTTGGTTTATTCATTAACACTGTCCAAAAAAACCTTTAAATGTCTACAATTCTCGGGGTCTGTCGCCTGGTGGGCTTAATCATTAATTTCATTAGAGCACATAAATTGTCAGTGTTGGCCATTGTGCACACATTTACCAAAGTCATTCTAGTCAACACATTGGTATTGTAGTGTGCCGTTGTTTGAATCAAAATGAAAGATTTTTGTCTTTTGGTTTCACGTCGGATGCTACTTAATGAGTAGACAAAATTGTATTTCTGGCGCTGTTTAGTTTTTTGGGGTCATTCAGAATAATCAGTGTTAACAAAATGTGATTTTATGTTTCTCCCTGAAATTGTGGATGGAATGGTCAAAAGAAATAACTAGAAATAAAAAAAATCAGTTTTTATTCATAAAAACCCCCAAATATGTATGTATTAAAAAAAAAAGGAGAAATATCCAGCTGGCCAAGATCGTAAATTTCATTCCTGATATAACTACAAAGTCATTTGTTAAAAACAGGAAAAGCCATTCAAGACTATGTTGGAAACCTTTGATCTCAAATATCTGGTTTATTTGAGGCTATAAAAAATATGACTTTAATAACGAATTAAGCGTACTCACCTTAACGCCAAGTAGACAAATTATTCTGAATAATTCTTGAATTCCAACGAGGCACAAGTAGCGATTTAATGCAACTTCATCACCTCACCTGGGCCCAGTTAATATTAAATATTTTTGGACAATCATTGATCCTGTAAATTCCTCAACCCACGCTTTGTTTCACTCGGACGCAAACAATTCCCTCCGAATGTTAAATGAAATTGGAAGGGATCGGTATCTTATATCTAAAAGTATCTTATTGTTGAAAAAAGAGAAGCATGTAATTTAATAATCACCGAGGGTTTTCTCACCCACTCTAGGCAAATTAGGGGGATTAACAAAAGATCCTCTGTTCTTCCGAAAAGATTGTTCTCGGAAGAATCCTGGAGAAAATATCCCCCGCCAAAAACGGAGAAAATTGACGTTGAATGTAAATTTGATTTATTGTCACTGTCGATGCCCTACTGCATCTTAGACGTATAGAGCTGTAAGGAATGTCTTTATGCGACCGTTGGCGTTCAATATTTCACAGCAGGGGGGGGGGGGGGTAGCACCCCTTGAGGGTATCCCAAGAGAAGATCCAGAAATCCTTCCATTAATCCCCCATCCCCTTTAAAAGGTTACTTCAGGTCGGCCTTTTGTTTAGTTTGGGGGGGGGGCAGTTTCGGTAGAGCTTTTATGTGGTTTTTGTTGAGATACTATTAAATAGCTGTTTTAATCTGATAGATAAAACAAGGATGGTTACTAATTACATTAAAACTGCATGAGCAACAACTACATCATCAGATGCAATGAATGGAACAAGCCAAGTGGATATTTTATAAACAAGAAAGTAACAAATTGTTTCGGGGTTCACATTGAAGAGTACCATTTGTCACTCCCAAGGATTCCTGAGAAGTTATCAGAGGTCATATCTGTGCAGAAATATGAAATAATTACCCCTTGAATGATTTGCATAGAGGTCATATCAGAGGTCATATCAGAACCCTTGTGAAAGCTTCTCACAAGAGAACCAAAGTCTGCCTCGTATGTTTGCTCATTTTGGCGAGGATCACGAACATGAAATATCCATAAACCACATTCCATAAATATCTCCTGGTAAATGATGAAACATTAAGAAGTCGAGGGAGTTAACTGAATGTTGACCACAGGCAAAACTATCGCGGGATCGGACTTTGCGAGGAGGAGGCTGAGTGAAAACAAGTACGAATTGACATGAAATATAGAAGGAAAAAAAAAATGGGGGGAAAATTATATATCAAGTGTGGTGTTATTCACAACACACATTGGGGATCAGCGACCAGATCTTCAATCTTTGTATTTGGCCTGGCAGAGATTTCAGACCCCACAGAGGATTTTTCCTCAACCCCCTTCTCTGCGAAGACTCTCGTTGAATAATCCAACGGAAATCGAATCGTGCACAAAACCAACATCCATCCATCACATATCCAATCTCTGACTCTTTCTTCGTACAATCTCCCCTTGCTTTGCCCTGAGGGGTGGTCTGCGAAGATGAAGAAGAAAAAAAAGGGGGGGCATACCTTTCTTCATTTCTTATTCAGAACGCAATGAATTTTGTATCGTTGTTTCATATGCTTGGGTTTGACTTTGTGGGGTTTTTTCGTGAGGGGGTTAGAAACGGTGATATGCGTCACCCTATGTGACTTGGTTTTTTTTTTTTCGTCCCTGTCTCCGTCGTCATTCCACCATCCGATGATGATGCAATTTTTTCGTTGAGCTGTAAATCCACAAAATGAACTTTGTCCCCATAGCAACTGTGGTAATAATTCCTCTGTAATCCGATAATAGGTGTACATGTTTGTGCTTTATTGTCCCGAGTTAATGGGGAACAAATTTGAGCGAGAAAAGTAGTGAAATTAACAGCGCTATACACCACTGGTAATTGGTCGGAATTAGAATTGTTGGATTATACGTGAGTGCCTCTGTAGACAGGATAATAACTGCTAAGCATTTTTGCTAGACAAAGAGGAACTTAACTCAGCAAGAAGCGGTACCCTGCTGAAAAACCATGCGATTAATGCTGCCGGCGGCTGGTGTCCTGCTAGTGTTTTTGCTCCGTCTGTTATATTGTAAGGCAAATAATTCAGATCCAATTTCATGGCTCTGCTGTTAGCGCAAAACTTCTGTGCTAGCTGTGTAATTGAGGACTGCTTAGCAACGTTTCGCATGCACTCATACAAGCAAAAAGTCCTTGGTATCATTTAAAACACTTGAATGTGATCATAAGTGCTATTTATTTAGTCCCTGATTATTTAAGCTTAGTAATTAATTTGATCCATGCTCAGTAGCCAGTTTCACACATAGGTGCTAAGCAGAAAGCTTGATGACTGAAATGCATAAGGAAACCAAGGATACACCTACAACATGATAGAGCGGCAGGTACCTAGTCCTATAGCAATCCATTTTTATTTATTTATTTGGTCAGTAAATTTGTGTGCTTAGTGAAATTATACCCCTGAATCTCAGCAGTGCCCTATTTCATTCCCCCTGTTATTTTCTTTGCCAAAAGGGGGGACAGGGCAAAACGTTTTCCTGTTGATTAGAACCAAACCGATGAGTAAAAATCTCCTTGCGGCATTTCGAACATAAAAGAGCTGTCCCCATGATCTATGTGTTCACTTACTTCTTGAAATCACCAGCATAAATCAATGTCATTGCAAAGCTGACTTTAGTTCCGTCAGCGACTATGCGTGCTCTTATGTTGTTATTTTTTTATTTACATATATATAAGCGGAATCGTCTCCAAGTGCAGGCATCGAGACAGGTGTGTGCTTGTTTCAGTGACTTAAACGTGCACTGACATAATGTGCGTACGCGAGGGCACGCTTGATTCAAAATAAGTTCAGACACTGAAACTACTCTTTTCATCAATTTAGTTAATTTACCTGTTTTACTTTTTTAAAAGAAAGAAAAAACGTCACAGCAAATTCTGAAAACAATTTTGAACATTTGGCCAGTCCAATCAATTTTACAAGCAACAAACATGTTCAGGTTATCTTGCTTTCAAAAAGATGAAGAAAACTTAAATAGTGTTTTGAAGAAAGCGTAAATATTTTCTTTATTTTGTCTTACTTTATGTCAACTCAGTCCCGTGGATGATAGTGGTTTTGTAACTTAAGCGTTTTCTTTTCATTTCATTTTTGTCTCTCCAGTGTGTTCTTCTTTTTTCTTGTTTTATTTCTTTCCACTCTCTTTTCTGCTGGTGTTTTTTTTTTCACAAGAGAGTTCCGGGAACAAAGAAATACAATTTCTTAGCACCTCTCTTCAGAGAGGGAAAGCTTCTTTGATGTACGTCCTAGCCACGGGCAGAAACAGATTTGTATTATTAGGTTAAAATGTCGTCCAATCTAGGGCTTTCCCACTCTACCATCCCTCTCCGGAATTCCACGGATGGTTTTACTTTCCCTCTAGCCGTCGTAACCCATCGTCTTTTGTTTTCTCCAACTGCCCCCCCGTACAAACACACACTTACAAAAAAATTAATATATACTGAAACCTTCCACTCCAAATGTCATGTCTTTCTATTCAATATACTTTTTTCCGTTCCCGTCCACTATACCACTGTTTTGTTTTACCTTGGCCTTGTGGTAAATCCAAGCGTTGAGGGGGACCACCCCAAGGGAACCAGTGACTAGCTCCGTTTGAACAGAGTGAGTACTCCCCAATGTATCCGGTTACCGCACATGGAAGTTTGCTGTTGTCTTTAGTGACAAAGCTTAATCATTTTTCAAACATAAATTTGTGTGTGCGTCTGGGTTTTTTTTTGGTTTTTTTTCGTTCACCCTCTCTTTTCTTTCTGTCTCGGCCTGACTCGCATACTGAAGAAACAGATCGCTTTCTCATTCAACCCAAGCAGCTAGACTCTCTGGAAGGAAGGGGGTAATTTGTGAAATGTTTGTGTGCCTCAAGCGCCTGTTCCTCAGAGGATATGCTGGCGACCATTTAGAAATGAAAACACAATTACTAAGGGAGATGACATATGAATTGCTTTATATATTTTGTTCTTCTTTTCTCCGCTCATACTTCGCCAGGGAGCTCTATATAAAAAAATATATACAAAAAAACGAAATCCAACGGAGGGGAAATCCTTACTCGTACGTGTAGGAGTTTTTTGCTGAAATTCGCCAACTTTTTAGTTAATTCGACTTGAGGGAGTGTAAATTCAACAAAAGAAATTGAATGGGGTTTGTTCGGATATTTTGTCCACACTTGGCAATTGAGAAATTTTAACTGATCGGAAAAACATTTGCACAAGAGTAAAGTGGTAGGTGTTGTTGTTTGTTTCTTTCTTTCTCCCCTGGACTTTCTCTAATTTTGAATTTGCACTATTTCAGATAGAAGAAGGGAAAATAACACTAGTCATTTGGGAAATATGCTTTGTTCGATGCATAGATTAAGTTTCCACTAAGGATACACTCTTTGGGAAGAGAAATTGTATAAAAAAAAACATTTCAGATTTTTTTTTTTTTTTTCATGAAAAATATCTTTTCACACATGAAGTCGTTTGGCATGAAATTTACTGAAGAAACTTTTAAAATTTATAAAAATTAAATTAGCATTCTCAGTTTTTCAAACATGATAGTTTAAACAAATTTATTGAATTAAAAGTAAATAATTTGAAATCATAATGCGTGTGAGATTGATATAATTTGATTAACTGTGTTTGTTGTCATCAAGGTACATTATTTAAATGCTAAGTGCCTATGAATTATCGACAAGTACTCCTTCGGTCAGCAAATAAAACAAATAAATAAATATAATTCTGAATTCATTCAGAGTTGTGTCCATTGACAATGAATACTTTTGCTTTTGATATGCTTGGCGCTTGCTGAATAAATCAGAATTTAATGGGTCTTATCATAAAGCACTTTTTTGTAAAGAGTAAATCTCAGATGAAGGAATTGGTGGTTGGGTTGGTAAGGTGGTATCTTTCTGTGCCTTCCACCTCTAGGGGCCTGGTTCGAATCACACCAGGGGCACTATGGAAGTTTCTTGGCTGAGCGGTTAAGAGCACCGAATTCAAACTCTGGTGTTTCTGATCAGCAGAGTGTGGGTTTGAATCCTCAGCCGTGACACTTGTGTCCTACTATAAGCAAGACACTTAACCATTGTTCGTCCTTTGGATGGGACGTAAAGCCGTTGGTCCAATGTGTTGTGTTGTCCCATGTAAAAGAACCCAGTACACTTATCGAAAAGAGAAGGTGTTTGGCCCGGTGTTCCTGGCTGTGGCTGCTGTATGTGTTGTAGCACCTTGTAAACCCTTATAAGATGCTAAGTAATAGGGTCTCAGAATTCTATCTTTCTGAAAGTTTGTATATACTAAGCGCCTTGAGTACCTTGTTTGGTAGATACTTGCGCTATAGAAGACTTCGATATTATGTGGATTGGGTTTTCAGTCCTACCTGACTGTGTGGGTTTTTTTTCTGGTATTCTCCGGGGTTTTCTTCCTACAACCAAAACTTAAACTTCCTTCATTGTCTACTCACCATTGGGTTTCTGGTTAGTGCATGGATTACGTTTGCTTTTCTGAGTGTCCTTGACTTGACAACAAAAATGAAATTAAATGAAATGGAAAAATGAAATGGCACCAACTTGCAAAAACTTGAATAATGCAAATAAACAAAATAAAAAAATAATTTATTGTCAAACTTTTACAAAAGTTGGGTGTCAATGTGTAATAACCCTGTGATGGATGTACCATTGAGAAAAAGAAAAAGGTTTTACAAATTGTGTTCAATGATGGAAGTTTTTTGCGTGTTGATTTTTTTTATTTCCCGACGTGCATCGTTGGACACCTCAACCAAATTCCGAGTCTAGGGTCATTTAAGTAATGGCGGAGACAACAATAGACCATTGTGAAATAAAGTGCAGTTACACTGTAAATATTATCATGAACACTTGCTGTTTTACGGCAGGGAATTTGTAGCTACTTTCCATGACCTTTGACCTATAGCCTCTCCATTGTGTCTTACAGGAGTTTGAGATAGTAAATGTTGGTTTCTTTCATAGCGAGATTAGGGGGTAATTTGTTTGTTAGTGGAGGTCAATGCTAACGTCAATGCACTTTCTGATGGAAAGGATCAGTAAGGTTGGAAACATTCCCCCATGTTGTGAGTTTGTTTTATCAAGAGATACCGCCCTCTTTTGCCAGTGGTTGTTTTGCTGTTGTTGTTGTTGTTAACAACAAGGGTTAAAGCCACTCTTGGTAAGGGGCTACAAAAAGAAAACTATTATTTAATTTGAAAAATAACCCGGGAGCTGAAGGTAGGAATTGAAATTCCAGTCTAAATAGTAGGATGTAGGGAAACATGCACCAGGCAAGGAGTTCAAAAGAGTTGTGCATCAACAAAAAATGGCAAGGTTATTGTGATGCAAGGATGGTTGGTGTCCAATTTGTAATTTTTTTAACCAAACAAATATCAGAAAGTCAAAGTACTTTTAAAGCGATAAAATTCTGATTCTTCACATCGTCTTCTTGTCATTGTCCAGGACCCCTCGGGGCCTTCCGGTGGTATTTTGTTTTATTTTTATGGAGTGTTTTTTTCCAACACTTTCAGTTCTTTTCTTTAGTTGTTGTTGTGGGTGTTTTTAATCCTAAATGGGCGTTAAAAAGGGGCAAAAAAGTTCGCACCCTGTTAGTAAATAATTGGGTACAGTCACGGTTCGTGGGCGTATTGTTACCCCATCCCTGATTGCTTGATAGGGTTTGATGCGTCCGTGTCTATCGTTGGAGGTCAAAGATCAATGCGGTCAACCATTGGAACAATTTTTGTCTGTTTTTGGTCCCTTCTTTCTAAAAGAGTTTCAAACAACAAAGGTTTCTGAAAGTATTTTCAAGGGATATCGGACTTTAGCAATGCCATCGTTATTCAAGCGATAGTTTGACAATCTCTGAAGTGATCTGTGTAAAACACGTCAGAAGCCTCCTCCGAACCTCCCTGCTTGAAAGTCATCAAATATTATCCAATTTGCTGGCGGCTATAAATTAATTGCGTTGTTTGTTAACAGATCTGAGTTCTAAATAGAGAGAGTTCACCCGGGGATGTGTTGTTTTGATGATTGCAGATTTTATGACGTCCTGTGTAAATTTGCTCTGTGGAAAAAAAGTTATTTAGATTTATTGCTTCATTTTTTTTTTTTGGGGGGGGGGAGGAAGTGAAGTAATTTGAATAGAAGTTATTTAGCTCCAGTGCTCTTATGAATGAGAAATTTCAGACTTTAATCTGAATGCAGTCCCTTATATATCTGATCCTCTTCTGGAGAAAGCTCTTTAATCTGCTTATCTAGCTCTTCTATTTCCAGAAGCTTTTTAAAAAGTTTTCTCAAATAAGATGTAATTTCAGAGGGAAATATTTTGCGAAAGAAATTGTTCTAGTATGGTCTTTATCAGTGAGCTTTCGACTTAAATTAAACAGGGATATTTGTCATCCTTAACAATTCTGTATAATGCCTTTAGGTGGTATCAATTACCTCGCCTTCCACCTCTAGGACCCCGGTTCAAATCAAGCTGGGACACTACATGGATTGGTTTCTGCATGGGTTTTTCCTGGAGTAATACTCTGGGGTTTTCCCTCCAACATCTAAAACTGAAACTTCTTTCATTGTTTTCTCTATTGGGTTCTTGGCTATTACAGTAATTAAGTTCACTTTTGTGAGAGTCAAAGGTTTGACAACCAGAATAAATGAAATAACTTGTAAAACACAACTTGTGTTATTTTGTTTTTCAGAACCATCTACGCCAAAGAAATGTCGAGCCCGTTTCGGTGTGGATCAACAAGAGTTCTGGTGCAAGCCCTGCAGGTTCGTTTATTTTATTTATTTGTTTATAACTTGCTGTCAGAGTTTTTTTACTGAGCCACTGCCTCTGTTTCCCTGGGCATAATTACCATGTCTTTAAATTATCAAAGTAATTAATCGTTTAAGTGTCTGTTGTTGAATGATAACTGTTGCAGCATCCATCAATAGCTTACTTGCTTTTTGAAGCTCCAGATATCAGTAGTAATCTGCAAGCTGGTATTCATTTAAAATGTCAATCAAAACCTTATAGATAGCAGACTGCGCGAAGTGTCACTGATCTGTTTCTGTATTTATCATGAATGGCATATTTATGTGGTTTGGATCTGCTGTATGTAGTGATGAGTTGTGTCTGACTGTCAACCACAGAAACCACAGACTGAACCACAAACTGAACCCTCCTGACAGATCAAGAATCTGTTAAGTGTCTTGTTCTTCTCAAACCCCCCCCCCCCACACATACACACACACACACTTTCTCCTTCTCGACACCTTTTGGTAAGTGTCAAAGACCAGTTTTCTCACATGGTGTATCCCAACAGATGCATAAACACAGATCTGTTGAAGTTTGGACTCTATTGGTCATAGAAGTTGCAAAAACACCCTTGTTGCACAAATGTGTGTGCTTTCAGATGCCTAAATAGTAAAAAGATATTTTTAAATTTATTGATTTTTATTTTGTTTTTATTTTTTAAATATCTTTTATAAAAGACTTCAGGCCTTAAGCCTCCTAATATTTGAGTAAAACAATCATTTTAACAAGTGGTGGCATTGTTCACCAAAAATCTGGAGTAGTTTTGTCAATGCAGGAAGAATATTCGGTATAATTGGCATACACATACTGAGGCAAGTTTCTGCATGAAATGTTTATGTTTATCAGTTTGATTTTTTGGGGGAAGGAATCCAGTGGTGTAGGGCCCACATTGATATGGTGTTATTTCGCTGTGAAATGTTGTATGTTGTCCAGTGCCGTAAGTCTCATAATAACCCCAAGTCATACTGTCATATGGTAGAGCTTGTGACAAATACCAGGATACCAGGATTACATGCTCTTTAAGGTGCTACGACCTGAGGTTAATTGGTTGGTAACACATCATTCCCATTCTGTCTCATATCATATGAGATGCTTGGATCTCCCTAGGCTGAATCTTTGGCCTTTTTTTTTTTTATATCCATGGCTTCGGCTTTGGATTCACCTTCAGGCTCCGTTCTTTCTTCTGAAGCCCTGAGCGTGTATACAAAGCATGTTCAAATGTGCTAAGCTAGCCTGAGCCGAATCTGGAGCTGGAGCCATGGTTTCGAAAAGGGCCTTAGTTACTGTGCTTCCATTGCCCGGAGTTTATAATTTCCAAGATGGTTGTTGTCAACTTGACAATAAATGAAAGCGGCCCTCATCATGTGAGGAGGGGGAAGCCTTCCCAGTGTCTTGGAGACATCCCAATTACCAGCGGACTGAGTACCTAATTGCCATGATGCAGTCCTTGTAGACCATGAAGTGACATGGTTGACAGGGTTTGTGGGGAAGGGGGTGTCAGAACTGATTTAAAGTGAAATTGAGTCTGATTAAGAGGGTATTGTTATTATTGTATGGTATTGAAGGGGGACATTGTGCATTGACTGTGTAGACATCGAAGAGACATATTCTTCAGCACTAATTGACTCTTAAGTTCTGAAATACTCTATTCCCCGTCTAAAAAAAAAAAAGTAAAAAAAAAAGAGGTAAAAATCGACACGGAAGAGAGAAGATCTGAGCAGACTTTCAGTGTTATTTTTCCCTTTTTACTTTGATTAAAATGCAATAACTTTTCTTTGTGACTTACAAACTAGTGGGTAAGGTGAATTCAATGGTTTTTTTTTCAAAACCCTGGCGTTTAACTGCCTTTCACATTCCCGTCATGCATGAAAAACAAAAAAGGTAATCCTTGATATTTTACCTCACATTGACAGCGAGGGTTCATGAGGGGAAAACAAACTTCAAAGCAAGCAAGAATTCCTTGGTTTACGGGGATATCTGTCCAAGCACCAGGCCGAAGAGTTTTTGACAGGTGGGGAAACCAAATCTGGGGCTATTCACCTACAATCTTCTGGCATCCCTGACTGGAGCTCAAGTCTGACAATCAAAACCCAACATGGCCGCCCACCCAGGTTCAGACAGGACCTCCGTGAACCCACACCCCCCTGTCTGTATAAACACTGTGACACAACTTGTTACCGATGACACACACAGGTTCTAATTTCTTGGCCCAATGAACGCTTTGTGTGATTGTCAAGTTCAGTTTTTTTAAATTATAAATTTTAAACTTTTTCCCCACTCTGTTTTCTTGGGGGTTGTTGTCTGGCTCAGACAGTGACAACTAGCGTACTCTCAGGAATGGAATGTATGTAATTATATTGTGTAAATAATACATACACATTTTTTTCTTCTTTAAGAAATCTAATCGCACGATAACATGTTTTTGTGAATGCAGAAGCGGACAGTTGTAATGAATGGGGTACATATGGTGCATCTTATGATGTAGTAGGCATTATGTGACTTACACCATGGAGGAAGAAAAAAGCTTGAACTGAACCCAGTTTTCTTTTTGGTACAAGAACACCATGTCTAGTCTGTGGGAAATTTTTAAGCTGATTATAGATGGAAGTCAAAGGGGCTATTTATGTCGATTAGTAGACATAAGTCTCTTAGCTTTTTGTTTTTTGGACCAAGCTTCTTTTTTCATTCTTTCAACAAATACATTATCAAGTTATAAACCATGAGGGAAACTGCCGGGTTTGAAACAACCCAAAGTTCAAATTTGTTACAAGTATTGCTAGATTTACCTAACTGGTGCAGTTAGCTAATTACACCCAAATGGTGAAACCCCATCAATGCAAAGTACCCATGTTGCAAGAAAATCACTGTTTTGGTACTTTTTTTAGTTTTAAAACTGAAATTCACCATTAGTCTTGCAATCCTTCACCACATGTTCATCTTGATTAGCATCCACAATTTGACTGGCCCCTGCGGAATTACAAATGGAAATGTTTTGACTCACATGCCAATGTTTTCACTCACATATGGAGCATGCCAATGTTTTCACTCACATTTGGAGCATGTCAATGTTTTCACTCACATTTGGAGCATGTCAATGTTTTCACTCACATTTGGAGCATGTCAATGTTTTCACTCACATTTGGAGCATGTCAATGTTTTCACTCCCATTTGGAGCATGCCAATGTTTTCACTCATATTTGAAGCATGCCAATGTTTTCACTCACATTTGGAGCATGTCAATGTTTTCACTCACATTTGGAGCATGTCAATGTTTTCACTCACATTTGGAGCATGCCAATGTTTTCACTCACATTTGGAGCATGCCAATGTTTTCACTCACATTTGGAGCATGCCAAACATTGGGCCACCGTTCCACTCGCATTTAGCGAGCAGGCAACTGGTTATAGTTGAACTCAGATTATTCAAATGGAACTAGGGTAGCTAAGACTAAAAGATGGGATTTAATATCGGGAGCTGCAGTGTTGAACTTTTTTTCCCTCTTTTTTTCCAATCCCTTCTCAGGCTTGCAATGAATATTTTTTGTCAGGCCACCAATGCAGTTTGCAGTACTTGCCTATAATGTGCAACTTTCTTGAACCTGTCCTGTACATTACGTACACCATGTAAGGACCACAGAGCAGGGTTCCTTATTAAAACGTCCTCAACTACAATTACATGTGAACTTCATCCCACTGTGACTCTTGGCTTAAATTTCTGGACTACGTTGCGCGCCACAGATGCTGGTGCTTTAGAGTATGAAGCACAGTGTACCTCCCGTTGTGGTTAGCTTAAAGCAGTAATCCTGGAGGATTACTGGGGATGTGTTCTTTTCACTGTCACTGCTGTGGTTCACTGGTTACCTCTGTGGGGTCAGAAGTCCCAGGAAGCCCCTTGAGTTCGCTGTAAGGTCAGGGTCAGAGGCTTGGGAAGATTGGGATGGGCATGGGGAGGGGGCCTGGAGATGGTTTGGTTTGGTTGTCATCGTTTTAATAAAAGCCTGTGTGGTTTGATGAGGAGTTGAAGAGAAGGACGTCACGTTCATTATCAAATGCCAGTCGCTTCAACAAAGTTGTAACTCGCAGTTTGTGAGACAGAGACCAGGGGGGGTGGTCATAATGCTGTCTCGAGTTCGAGATTTATAAAACTACGTGTCTGTACATAAATTTTCTTTGGTACAGTATAGATGGATGTATGTTTAAATTGGAAAATGTCACAGATCCTTAAACATATATCATAATAAAATAACTGATCCCTGGCTACACGGCAGTTTGCGGTTGAATGGCTTCTGACAGGCACCCCCCCCCCCGAACAAAGATATATTGACTAAATAGGGAGACCACCAACATAGGGCTAGATATAGATAGCTCAGTTGGTAGAGCGCCGGCACGTTAAACCGGAGGTCGTTGGTTCAAATCCCGCTCTAGTCAATTGTTCTTTTATCCCAAAATCACTTTAAAAATGTACCCAGTCAGTTTCCCTTGTGGTTTATTATTTGATAATAAAATAACTTTTATATAATTGTATGAGATTAAAAAAATAAGGTAACTTTTTCCTCATCCTTAATTGAACACGTACTCCTGTTTTGTTCTGTTCATAAATCAGATCTTGTTTTGTTTGAGCAATCTATTTTTACTCTGACAGCTTCTCAATTTTAAAAACATGTATAGAATCTTGTGTATCGGAGTGTATTCTGCACCTTTACAGAAATGAGTATTGCATGTCTCTTTAATTAAACACATCCGCCGCTGAAGTCAACAACTTGTCCAGCCTGTCAGTATGTCGGACGAGGCAACGTCTGAATGGGGAAAGACAGTCAATGCTGATGAGTTTGCATCAACAAGGTGCAACGTACTAATAAGAAATCCCTCTTAACTAACGGGCTGTATTTATATCATCGTGAAGATCCAGATTACCAGGGAAATAGATTTTGTTGAATTTTACCCACTCTTATTTATCTTATCACTCAACAACAACCACCCGTTGTGATGTCCAGATTTCCAAGAAATGAGACAGAAGATTGTCTTAAGTTGACAGTTTTTCCCTCAAGGTCTGGAAGCCAAGTGGATAATCCCCTACTTTCCTGTTGTTTTAACTTGATTGATTGTTACTCCTGAACTTTACATAGATGAAGGACACTTGCATTTTGTTCAGCTGTGGTTAGCTGTTTCCAGAACCATCTTCTACTTCTCATATTACTGCTTTCCCGAACACTTGAGAATTCCCTCTTTTCCATCTTGACCGGCGCCTTTGAATGGTTTTAAATGGTTTGAACCAGATTTAGTGCGGCTTTATAAATCTGCTTAGCTGGTGGGTTCAAATCCTAGCGGAGGACACAGAAAGCGCTACAAGTATGAACAGTGGTTTTTGGTTGTCTTGTGATTGCATGTTATTTTTAAACGCCAATTCGGTCAAATTGCTCCATTGAACGCTCCATGGTAAAACCAAACTAAACATTTGTAGGCTCATTTCCAAACCCTTGCAGGACTCACTACATGTGTTTGTCTAGCCATCTTAACTTTTGCATCCCTTTATAACCCCCCCCCCCTCCCCCTCGTCCTTAGCTCATTGAAAGAACAAACTTTACACTGGCCAGTCCAGACAGGGAAGATAATAATGTGTCATCACAGGCTGAATGATTCATTCCCTGAGATTAAGATTTGCCAATTGGACTCAAACCAATATTAGTCCTTGTTGATGGGGCTGTACCTTCAGGCTCCCTCTGCTTTTCTGTAAAGTTGACTCTAGCCTAAACCTAAGCCACATGTGATGATACAGTGGTTATTATTCTGCCCAGGTTAAAGGTGGAACTCCCTCCCCTCTTTTGTTGGTGATTTCTGCCATGGGTGGTTTGTCTCATGGTCTCAAGAATAGCTTTATAGTTTTTTTATGAGAGTTAAATGGATGGAGCAATAAGTAGGTCTGGTATTTCACTCTAATGTGGGTTAGTCTTGGCCCAAAAGGCTTGTATCTATTCTTTCCCCTCCTCTCTTTTGGAAAATCTCTTCTTCTTTTCATTCATTGGATAAGGCCTTGTCTGGCCCCTACAAGATGCCTCTGCAACGAAGACATTCCAACCCTGGATAACACCTGTTTGCCAGGTGTAAATTAACCCCCAAAATGGGGACAGAGTAGATTCCAGATTTTTTGTGGACACCTTTGGTAACTGTCTTCTCACAAGGTTGTGTGCTTTCAGATGTCAGTCCCCAGACCTTGGAAGTGTCAACATGGAATGTAAATATCATTTTTTTTTTCGGAAACTACCATTTACTATTGGTGTTTTGGGTCCCTAATAACCACATCCTCTCATATCTTACAAACAAAGTGAGTTTTGAACTAATGTTTAAAGGCAGTGGACACTATTAGTAATTACTCAAAATAATTATTAGCACAAAACCTTTCTTGGTGTCAAGTAATGGGGAGAGGTTGATAGTATAAAACATTGTGAGAAACGGCTCCCTCTGTAGTGAAGTAGTTTTCGAGAAAGAAGTAATTTTCCACGAATTTGATTTCTAGACCTCAAGTTTTTTAAGTTTAGAACTTGAGGTCTCGAAATCAACTATCTAAACGCACACATCTTCGTGTGACAAGGGTGTTTTTTCTTTCATTATTATCTCGCAAGTTCGATGACCGATTGAGCTCAAATTTTCACAAGTTTGTTATTTTATGCATAATGTTGAGATACACCAACTGTGAAGGCTAGTCTTTGACAATTACCAATAGTATACACATAATGAATGTTTATGAGTGCAATGGTGCGAATATGTTCATGAGTTGAAAGATGGAATGTTCTATTCAACGAGGCGGAGCCGAGTTGAATGGAACATTCCAGCTTTCAACGAATGAACATATTCGCACCATTGCACGAATGAAAAACATTCATTATTTGTTTTATATAACATCCAAGTAGAACTTTGTCATTTTGATTGAAAGAAACAACTTTCAAAACAAACAATTTCAACTGTAGAAGCCGAATGCTAGTAATTTTACTATGCCTTCTTGCAGTAACACCTGCTGCATTACCAAAGACACGCGCACGCAGTGATGTTTTTACTCAGCTTTTTCGTTCCATCCGAAAAGTACCATTGCACGCTGGCAGCGTGCCAGCGTGCAATGGTACTTTTCGGATGGAACGAAAAAGCACGGCGAGTGACTCAGCGTGCAATGGTACTTTTATTTGCTATCACGTGACGGACAATCCTCCAATCAAATGGCAAGGATCTGCTTGGGTGTTATATAATGTCCACTGTATTTAAGCTCTGGTTTGGGCAGATTTGACCTGAAAATAAAGATTTTAATTTTGAGTGGCAATTTTTTTTGTACAGCTTTTAGAAAGTTACAAGCTTCCATTTAAGGTAATGCATGAAGAAGAAAAATTCGTCTATAGATGATCTAACTGAAAAATTTATTATTTTCGGGATGCATCATAATATCACATCCATCCGCCCTGTACAAACAATTTTGCTTTGTATTTTGTGCATCGTCCATGGTAAAGGCCTATTTGTTGTTCTTGGTTTTAAAACAGCTTCATCTGAAAAAAAAAAAAATTAAAAATATTTCTTTCAGGGAAAACTATTAACCTGCTATTGACCCCTTGCACGCACGTCACACGCAGCGACTGTTGTACGCCCACCATTTTGGTTGGCAGTTATGTTTACGTGTAAACGCTGCGTCGTCTAAAAATGCGCATGTGCACTTCACTGAAAAACGCCCAGTGACATTGCCCACCAGTATGGCGTATCCAAGATTATTCTAACTGACGTCATTTGAATTGGGTCAAAAGTTGAGTTCATGAGAGTAACATTTGCAATCGTATCTCTTTCTCTCTTATAGAAAAATTCACGGACTGTTCCCAAGCCCTTTGCAAGATCGTCTTTGACATCGTCTGTCCATCAGATAGCCTTAGGATTCAGCCACGGCCACCACCTGGTGACTGCTGCTTTCAACCAGCGACATGCCGTTGCGATTTTGCATCTTGTCCCGACATGATGTGTGGTGATGAGTACATCAAAGTGACAGTCAGGGTGGCTACCGCCCAGCCAGGAAGTTGCTGTGATCAGTATGAGTGCAAACCTAAAGGTACTATTTCCACCTCCAATTAAATGTTCAAGTTTGTGTCTTAATTGACCTCGATTTTGGGCGGGGGATTTACAACAACTATGGGCATAGGTAGCTCAGCTTTTTACAAGACCACAATTAATAAAGAGAGAAAAATCCCTTTAAAAGGTTTTAAGACACCCCCCCCCCCCCCAATCTATCTAGATTCTCTTTATTTAAGTTGGTTTTCTTATGGGAAAAATCAGAAAAATTGTGATTAAATAGCCTGAAAGATCTTCTAAAACTTTGACCATGTGTAATAGGTCAACTCTGGTATTCAATAGTATACTCCTACATAGACTAAATATCACGCCTGTTTACTCTTACCAGCATTCTCCCTCAACGGTGGCTCCCTGGCCAAATAGTTATAACACCCGAGGACCAGTCAGAATTCACTCCAAGGGGTCCGACTAATTAACTAGTACAGTGTTGAAAAGCATCCCTTTTATATTGAATTATAACTTGTCCACAGATCCGTCAGCCTTTTCACATTGTGAAAAGGCTGATGGATCTGTGGATGGACAAGCTAACTGGTCCTGCTGGCTAGTCACCTAAACCATGGAGGTAGCTGAAACAAGTTAAAACCCTGAACTGACACTCTCCTGAATTCATGGTTTTCTCTTCTTAAAATGCATTCTTGATACTTTTTTTATCTTTCAGGGGGTGGGGGGTTGCCATGTTCTATGTTGTTGCAGCTGTATCTTTTTTGCCTTTCTGTTTGGTGTTTTTAATTTACCAGTTGTGTACTGTAGTAAAATGCGCCTGAACAATATAGAACATTCCACAAATGTTTTTGACGTTGGGGTAAACAGCTTGTTTACTTGTCAAGACGGTGTGTAGAGTTGTAACAACTGGGGCATCACATGTAGGTCGTGGAGTAAAAAGCACCACACCTGAAGCCACTGATCAACAGTACGCTGTCAGTATCAGTCCAAATAACAAGCATCCATCCAATGGGGAGATCTCTAACGCATCCACACACTGTCACCTGGCGTACATTTCTATAATATCTCACACCAACTGGACCGACTTATAATCGGATAATGCACATATTATCACACGCTAATAATACCCGTTCAAGTACAATGGGTTACCCACGGTGTAGCCAGACTAAATATGGGTTGCTGTATTTGTTGATGTAAGGACATAGTCTCACCGCTTGACTCCATTCATTTGGCTCATGCTGGTTTCAATGTTGTTTTTTCTCTCTTCTCTCTGTGAAATGGAGTCATGTTCCACTCTGATGTTCACAGATAAAACCAGCTGTGTAAACATTGAGTTCATATTCCATATCTCCCTTTTCTGAGCATTTTGTAACTAAAAACATCGGCTATGAATGGTTGATATCGCCGCTCATGTTTGACCTGTGTTTGACCTTCATGTTTCATGACACATCGCGGTGGAAAAACATGTTTTGAAGACAACAATTTTCAACTGAATGTGGGAAAGAATCTAGTGGGGATATTATTGCAAATGGTGATTCAGAATTAGGGATACAGTTTGATATTTGGTCTTTCGGTATTAAATTTGTTATGTTTACCTGAAGGAAAAAGCAAAGAGAATCAAAACAATGATTTTCCTCTTTTTTTTTCTGAATTTGTTTT
>NW_022985721.1:0-123028 GCF_902459465.1 Asterias rubens
GAAAAATATGCTAAAATAAAGCCAAAGTTTCAGAGTGGGAATATTTTGCTTGACATGACTGAGGTGTGTTTGTACTGTACTGCAGAACCTTGAAACGTGGTCCCAGTTTAAATGTCTCAATTAATTTTATGTCTGTAATCTGTGCAATTTTTTTCAATATTTTTGCCTTGTAATGCCACATTCAGCTTCGTGTTGCCCACTGCTGTCAGTTGTTTTTTTAATGAAATGAATGAATGAATGAATGAATGAATGAACAAATGAATTTTAAATAAGGGAATCAATGTGTGGTGAAAAGAGGTTTTCAACTATTGGTTTAATCCCAACGAGGCGTGGTTCTTGATAAATTTACCGAGACAAAGTCGAGGTAAATTATCAAGAACCAGGCCTCGGCGGGTTTAAACCCCTAGTTGAAAACCGATTCAACACACTTTAATTCCCATTCATAAATACCTTTTCGGTCAAAAACATCAACACTTTTTGGTCAAAAAGTAAAACAAATTATAATTGTTCAATGATTTCTTTCAACACAACACCCCTCCAGCTATGAAATGGTAAGGCCCTCGGGTAAACAACTCCTTATAAGGGAATACTGTGCGTGTCCTTATAAGGGAATGCTGTGCACGTCCTTATAAGGAATGCTGTGCGCGTCGCGCACGTATCGTGTGATGTGGCACAACTGTTTCAGCCGTTGCTCTCGACCAATAGGATTAAAGAAACTGTCTTATAAGCACAGATGCAAGCGCGCGCGTCACGCCCATGTTTTTAACACTTTTTACTGGTCGTTAACAAAGGTTTATACACACCTACGTGACACGCTCTCCACCAATAGGAATAGCGAAACTGTCTGAGGTATTTATGAATGCAAAGTAAATCCATTTGCAAACAGTACATGCATAAATATTCATGCAACTGTCAATCAACTCTTTTCAGATTTATCACAAACAAATATGCCTCACTATAGTTAGCATATGGAATATATGGCGGTACTGCTATAATTTAAAGTCATAAGTAATACATGACACAGCAAACCAGCATTTGAATAAATTTAACAGGCTCAACGTAGTACTTCACTTACAATTTTGTTTTCACTTTGAGAGTGGGTCATTTCTTCAGGGTTGTTATGTAAAAACGAGAGAAAAATATCACAACACAACATCTTCTTTCTAATAACCCCGCTTGACGTACATCCATTTATGTAGAAGTTTGTTAACCCTTTGTGTTACAAAAGGACGGCCATGCATATTTCATAATTACTGCCCGGGCAATCTAAGCCAGCTAGTACACTCACAACCCACTCTCCCTGAACGCCTTTGTAGGGGATTTATTATTAAGAAATGCATCAACCAGAAGGATTTATCATAAAATAAATGCATCAACGACGACACTGTTTTTCCTTCTTCAGGAGATTGCTCCTGCTTTTCATGAATAATATTTTTTTGTCTACTCTAAGATGTTTTGTCATCGCCTGATTCAACATTTCTTCGTCTGTATTCATGTTGTATTTGAGCAAAAGATTAGGGATATTTCTCAATGCCATCTGTGGACTTAAAAGCCTTGTTTAATATGCATGCTTTTTATCCACACATAAATTTACAAGAGAGTGCTTGTGTGTTTTGGGTAGAATTCGGGCAAACAGCCTTTTCAGCTGCTCAGCTGGTTTTCCTATTTTTTGTTGTCTTAAGCTGTGCCATTGACAATTGAAAAAACATGTTATAGAGACTTGCGGTGCCTGACACTTTCTGGTCAAGTATCCAACGGTGAAGCTATTTGCTGTTTGTGGTTAAAAAAGTACAACTACCCTTGAAAGGTATCGATAAAAGAATCAAGTAAAATTCTTCTCAAAATGTGGGAACAAAAATTGAAACAGAACACCCCCTTCCCCCCTTCTGTCAAAATCCGTTCAGAGAAATTATCCTTAAACAAAAAATAAATTAATTAAAATCTAGTGAAAATCTGGCCACGCAACTTTTAATGAGTTATTTTAATTTGTTCTCACCACACATGCATACTTTCCACAAATCACTGTAGGTTCTTGTGTCATGCATAAACCAAGGATGTACGCTTATTCACAGTAAGTGCAAAATTAGTGCAACAGAAAACGATGATTGTGAACATTGAAGGTGGTCACGTCAGTGAAAATCGGACCCTGGTCGCAAAATAGCATCAGACTAGAAGCCAAATTGACCGACCTTTGCCATCATTCAATTTGATGTATTAAGTAGACGGGTCACTTACAAGTCGACATGTAGTTGTATTGATTACGAGCACTGCTCATGAATATTCATTACGTCGGATTGACCGATGATGAAGCTTGTTATAGTGTGTTTTATAGGCTCGACTGTCCTTCGCTCGGTCAGAGTGATCGATACTAATCGTTTTTGGTTTTGATTGGACATATATCCTTGATCCCTGCTTGAACGTCAACCACTCCCTCTGTGGCGGTTGATCAAAGGTTCATCAACTCAAACGCATTTTCTGATATAGTTAATTATTCTTTAATCCAAAGGTTGCAGATTCAAAATCCCGCTTTAGTAAATTTCTGTTTGTTCAACCCCAGAATCATTCAAATTTGTCCAGTCAGTTTCTCTTGGTGGTTTATTACTTTTTATTTTGAGTACGAAATTAAGATATATTTTGGATCTTGTTAAAAACATTTCCAGCTAAGTGCATAGCTCTGAACAGCTATCTAAATTGTGGTAGTAGAGATTTTCTTGAAATCGAAGCCCTCTATAGGTACGGACACACTGCAAGAAAATAAAATTTCAAGCCAAGACTGGTCTATGCCCGTACCAAACTCAACGCAACCTGGTTTATTGGCTGCATATTGCGCCACAACATCTTGTAAATCATCAGGCCTACATGGTGCTGTCTAAAGGAATTGATTTCATACTTCACGGAAGCTCCACAATATCTTACAGGAAAATCATGGACTGATCAATTTGTTGAAGTGCCTTGAGCGTCACTGAGTGATAATTATGAGCGCTGCATGTAAATAAGAAGTGACTATTTTTTCAACTTAAAACATTGTCGGATTTTGTGGCTTTTGAACATAACTTCTTGACAGCCCCTGTTCAACTTTTATTTATACTCTGTAAAAATGTCTAAAGATTAATAAGAAAAAAAATTAAATTAACAAACTGTGTCCTAGTTTTTGATCCCCTCAATTCAAGAGGCTTGCTATCGTCAGAGTTCAGAGTAATGCCTGGTTCCGCATACTTCCTGCGATCGGATTGCGATATAAATGTTAACGTCACAGGGCTGTTTTCGCAGTGAATAATCGCAGGAGTTGAGCTCATTTCAACTGATGCGAATTATTCGTTACAAATATGTGTCACCAACATTCGTATCTCATTTTGCATTCTCAGGAAGTATAAACCGGGCTTGAGTGATGACTCAATTCTTATTGTACCAGTAGGTTGGAATATATAAATAGATGATGTACGTCCAAGGTTTTGTAATCGGAACATAAACCACTGTCAACATCACATTGACATTAAAGCTGAAATGTTTTTATTCTGATTAAACCAAATTGAATGAAAAATTCCTTAATGATATTGACCTTTTCTGCTTTCTTTGTTTCTTTTCTCTCCCTTGCTGTCCCTCCACACCCCCCCCCCTCTGTGATGCTTTCGCCTGATGGATGATTGGACCACATTCCTCACATTGTGATATTTTGGCTCCACACGCTCCTCCTAATACAGGTATGTATCAAACTTATGTATGACAAATTAGCCTACTTACATTATAAAGCTGACTAAAGCCGTGTTCCCATTGGACTTATTTTTGCTCAAGTAGCGCGACTTTTCTGTAGAATGACAAAATTAAATCCAATGGGAACGCATTTTAAACTGACCTCCCTGTCAACTTACCGCGACCGTGATGTAAAACTAACAGACCGAATGAGGTCGCGGAAGACTTTTCAAAAGTTACTTAAATACTTTAAGACATTCTAATGGAATGAAAGTGACCTTATGGAAAGGTTTGCGGTAACAATATGTAATGACTATCTCTAATGAGTTGGGGTGTTTCTGAAAAAACCCGTTGGTTTCAACTCGAAGTTTTGATTAGTATGCTCTGATTGCTTCTGGAGAAAGTGACCATGCCCTCGCCATGAAATTCAAGACCGGATAATCAGTTGACATGGGTCAGCAGAACTAAAAACAAACTTGAATCATTGTAAAGTAATTTTCCTGTAATAAACGGGTAACGCGTGGGGGGGGGGGGGGATTCACTTTTTAAAAATAACAAGTTAGCCTCAGGTCAGAAGAAGGGTTGAGGTCTACTCATCTTAATTCTCAATTTTAAACGGGATTTGTGGCCAGATTTATCGCAGCTTTCCTAAAGCCATAGTCCACCACTTGACATCTGACATTTTTAAGCTTGCGCTTATAGCGCACAGAATCGCCCGTCTTAGTTCCTACCTCCCCCCATCTCACGATACCCCACAACAATACCCCAGTAAATGCTATGAGTGGTAATTGTATTTTCTCTCTTGGAGCAAAGCTCTTTCTCCAGTTACTTTTATTAGTCTATGGAAATTAGAGTCTCGGGCATGTTGTCGGCGAGTGTCTTTTGATTACGGCGACTCGTTGAGAGTTTTTTTTAAAGAGAACTTTATATTCAGACGACTGTAATGTAATTCATGCATACAAAGTCCTTCCCGCTTTTTTTTCTCTTTGAGAATATCGGCGCTGCTCTTAGTTCAATCAATTTCTTGGTTTGTTTTTTTGTGTTCTTTTTTTTTTCTTTTTCTCTTTCGATTTATGTAAATTTGAGCTTTTCCTCTCTCGGACAACACTTAAAATTGAGGCCCTGGATAAGTTGTTTTGCTTAATGTGGTGATTGTAGTACATGTTGGCTGTACTGCCGTGAGGGTTTTAAAGTAAAGCACTGATTTGTCAGGGGATATGAAACCCAACATGTTTGTTCTTGTTTTTTTCTTCTGGCCAAGGGGGGATATGTCTGTCTGGATTTTTGTTATACTGGCCTGAACCTTCTATCTGGAAAGAGCAAGATAGGTTTCTCCCTGGTAAATAAGGCACTTGAATTAGGAATTTTTTTTATTTATTCAGGAACATTTCAAGAGGTATTGAGGCAATGACTAGAGGCAAGGGTCTCATTATCACTTAATAGGCCAACAAGATACTTTGCAAAAGCAATTGTGTATTTGGGTTTTTAAAATGGTTTTAATTTGTTTTAAGAAAACAGTCGTGTCTCACACAATGTCCCGAAGCACTTGTGACGAAAAAACAAGAAAGTTATAAATTATTTAAAGGGTCCTAGCTCTACAATTAAACCATTTTTACTTGTGTGTTTTTTTAGCAGAAAACTAATGCAAGACGATACAAAGTCACAAACAATTTTGAATTTAACCTGAGTTTGATGACTTTTCTTAGTCAAGATTCATCAGTAAATAAGATGTTGCCAGCCAAATAAATTAAAACACTTTCCTTGTTTGTATTTTTTTTTTTTTTTTTTTTTCGCTCACAAGTCAAGCCCTTTCATATAATTGTACTTGCACACTTGCAGTGACAGTTACTTAATTAAAAATAAGGATGAAATGCTTAGCAATGCCTTAATGAGATTAGCGTCTGTAGTGCAACCCAACTGACATCGTGTGCATTTTCCTTGTATGGAAATTTTGACATTTCACGACAAACATTATCGAAAAAGGCAAGGGGAAGGTGGGGATCAAATAGTTGAAAAAAAACAAAAACAGATTGCAACTTGTCACAATATCGAACCGTTGACCTACATGTAATTGTCATAAGAAGATGATTCGAAACTCCGTCCGGGTCCGGCCTCATGCCGAGAAAAAAAAAGCAAACCAACAATCATTACCTGATTGCAATAGTTGCCCCGTACATCACCTCCGCCCACATCGGCAGGTGTATCTTTATCTCTCCTCGGGGGCTCTGCCATCCCAATTTTCTTTTAAGATCTTCCCGTGAGGGCTACAAGATTGCAGGTGATTATATGGACACCATTGGTTTTTCTGTCGAGGTTTCACCTCGTCAACCGGAGACCAATAACGGGGAAAAAAATATTTGTCATCAAGGGGAGATGTGAGCCAGAGCAGAGACTTGACCTGGGTTTGTTTTGAGAGCCGGGAGCGTTCGGTAAATGTAGTTACTGTACTAATGCCTGATTGGTGTGTAGATATTGAGAAGACCTCTCTCGTGGCCACTAGAGGGCGCTTTGCTCGGGGGAAGTTGCTGCTGATTGGTTCGAAGATTAAAGAGTCTTTGGGGCATGTCACATCCACTGGACAGAGCGGGGATTGCCGTCAAAGTAGCATTTCTCACCATCAGTTTCTTGTTGGTAATCCTTTTTTGTTTTCCTTTTCTTTTTTTCTCACACAATCTCGCACTTTTATTTTCATTTATTTTGGACAGTTGCCCACCAATGTTTGTATGAGAATGAAATTAGCATATTTTATGAGAAGTTCGTATTACCTGTCAGGTCATTGCCTGGTGTCCCTCGAAATGATACAATAGAATTCACCTCAAATACGTGTCGTTTTCAAAGAAAACACTTTCTTGCCCTTAAAACTATGTCATTTGACAACATTATGTACATGTATAATTACAACAATTTTCAGACACATTTTGTAAGTCCCTTATTTTTAAAACCAAACAAGATGGTAATCATTATTCTGATTCTGTTTTTGGCATTACACATGTACTCCCTCTTATCCAACTAAAATGCATTACAGTCTTCAGCAAATTATTTACAACTTTTGTGCATAGAGCTGTTTTCAATCTGTTTCTTTATTGTGTAATTCTAATCTAAAACAAATATCAATAGATTTCTGTGGTAAATCTGCTGACAATCTCGGTAACAAAAAAGAACTGTCGGTCTCCAACCTTTTACCAAACTGAAGTTCTTCATCAAGTTATTTATAACTCTTGTTCATAGATCTGTTTCTTTATTGTGTAATTCAAATCTAAATCAAATATCAATAGATTTCTGCGGTAAATCTGCAAGCAATCTCAGTTTAAAAAAAATCACAGACGGTCTCGGCAGTCTCGGTCTAGGCAGTTGTCGCGTGCTGCCATTTGGGTCAGCTCAAGGCCTCCAGCACCTTGAGGCAGGTGCTATTATCTTAGCCCTCTTCCTCTTGCTTGGAACGTCAAGGCAAAACCCATCCGAGGTTTGTTCCGTACCAAATCACTCCTCCTCCACGTTTAGGCTTATGGTACGTACACTCCGACACAGATCACAACCATACGGAGGAAAACCCCAAGCCGGAGTCACGTGGGCACCGGCGACAACGACGCTTTTGATTCGCAGGAAACAGAAATGAAAACAAGAACGGGAAATTCATGGAGCCAGCCGGGTCGTCGTACAGCTCTGTTCAATTAAAAAAAAAAGGGAAAGACAGAAATGTGTACAGTATTGTTATTATTTGGGTGAAAGTCTGGATTCTAGGTCTGTTTAGATAAGTGAGCTGGTTTCAATTAAACACTGGCCTTCGTTTCGGAACGCCAGACAGAGTTTCTTGATCTTGGCCTCCTTTTCCAAATGTTTGATTTTTTTTTTTTTGACACGACGTTTTCTAAAAACCAGCTGATGGGTTGATTAATTTAGGACTGAAACAATAGATGTTTGAGGCGGGTTGTGTCTACTGAGGGTTATGTTTAGTGATGCACCTAGTATTTTCTTCCACACAGGAGATTGTTTTATTGATTCTGTTTCGAGGGATCCGTTTCCCCTTTGTTTAGGCAGTGTGCCTTTGCATGGAGTTTTTCCCCACACGAAATGTCAAATTTATAACTCTCTTTCTTCTTCTTTAGAGTTGTACTTCTGTGAAGTCGGTTTGAATTTCTCCTTATTGAATAAAGAAAGAAAACCAACCTTGCTGTGCTGCTTACATTTCGCAAACTTAATTAATTATTTTTTGTAGATACCTTCAACCACAAAAATGGCAGGACAATACGTGGCATTCTCCCAACAGCCAAAACAAAAGCAGTCCTTGTGATGACAATTTTATAGCAGTCGAATTGAGATATTTAATTAGTATTATCAAAAAATTTTGTTTTCCTTTCACTAGCCTTTGTTGGTTTAAGTGCATGATGCATTATCGTTGGCATGGAATTAATCAACGGCTGGATTTAATTAGAAAATTGGTTTTACATCTGCCATTGGTGTCTAATTAGAATTGCACCAATGGCTACCATCACGCCTTTTTGTTAGTACTAGAACTGAGCACTATGGCGTTCGTACCATTTATGGTGAGGCCTGCAAGGTTTTCGCCAGGATTCAGTAAAAGGGTGTTCGAATTTTGTGTAAATTTAAAAACTAGTGTCCAAATTTTTCCACACATTTTACCACACATTTGCATGTAAAATGACAGATAAAACAAGGCGTCAAAATGTAAAACAGGGGTGTCCAAAAGACACCCAGAACACCTTCTGGCTAAGTAGCACTATAGAGGCCTGCTAAAGTAAAAAAAATCTTGTTACAAAAAATAAAGCGAATGCAGGAAAATTTGATCTGATAGTATAACCTCTGTCCGGCCTCATGAGATAAGAAAGATACATCGACATGTATTACTCAATCTGGTCTGCATTATTCCCAGGGTATCTGTTTCTTGTAAGATTTTAAAGTAGAACACCTAGTTCACTGGACTTTGTGGTGGGTGTGGGGTACTGTGGGTGTCCATACACTTTTGTAAAAAGGGGTTATGTCAAGTTGGGATAGGGTCGAATTTCATTGGGCTGTGGAATCTAAGGTGGGTGTAAACATAAGTTCAGTGTGGGCCGAGAGAGGTTTCATTTTACACTTTTTCTTTCGCTGTTTATGTTTTTGATTTGGGCGTTGTGCAAAGAACTTATACTTTCAGGAAACAAAAAATTTGTTGAAAAAAAAAAAATGATTGAGGGAGACTAAAATGTTTCCGTTTCTCTAGTTCTCTCTTTTTTTTCCCGTCTAAATTTAGGAAAGAGTATGAATGTATGTTATGGGTGTGGTTTTACAGTGGAACAAGGAGGTAGCTGTATAATCTCAAGAGGCCCTGTAATAAATTTGTTAAACTTGTATTTGTAATAATACAGTGAACTGTTTGATGATTGGTTTAGAACCAAAAAATGTAAAATGGACAGTGGTTTTATTCGTTTCAATCTTAGGAGTGCAACTACTTGCATTGGTACAGCACAAAACAAGGCCTAGGGCCCAATTCAGGGCTCTGCTTACCGCCAAATTCTGCGCTTACGATCACGATGCCCCGCTTACATGCAAGCGCCGAATTTCTGCGCTAGCTGTGTAAGCATAGAATGCCCAGTAACGTGGAGTACGCACGCGCAGAAGCCAAAATTTGCCGCTTATCCACAGAATTCCCTGCTTTCGTAAGCGCCATTCTGTGCGTACGGTAAGCAGAGCCATGAAATTGGGCTCTGGTACAGCCACAAGACAGAGTACCAAGTACAAATGTACCAACAACCAGATGTCAAAATGTTGATTGTTAAACCTCCATTCCATACAATACTAAGAACTGTACTTGTGGAAATACCATGGGCCTCAAAATGCCAGACAAAGTACATTCCTGCAGAGGTCATTTCCTGTTTTCACTATTATTAGCTTAAATGTGTCTCAGCTCCCTCATTCCTTGTCAAGTTGTCTGAAGATTGAAGAGTGTTTTTTTTTTTACAAATATTACTGGAACTGGTAGGGGTTCAACCAACACCAGATGTTTTATGTGGTTCTGGAAGTCATTTGTAGTTCCAGAAAGATTTGGAAGGTTTTTTTAATATTTTTATTTGGATGAATAATGAACCAGACGTAATAGAATAAATCCTTTCATTGTTTTTGCTTACAGCTTACAACTCTAAACCGTTTTGGTCTTTGATTTGTTTTCCTCGTTTGGTTTTAAAGCAACTAGTACAAAAAGGGTGTGCTGCTTTTTGGGGTGCACCCTATGTTTTTTTTTAAACCGGGGGCATTCTGGACCCAAATTTGTTGATATTTGGTGGAAGCACGCAGAATTGAACAAGGTCTTTGGAATGTTTTCTTCTTGGTGTTTCAAAAACATAGTGAAACATAGGATTCAAACTGTCTCTAGCCACCGGGCAACCTCGGTAGTCTAGTTGGTAGGACACTGCTCTAGAATCCCACCCGGGTAACATGCCTGTGAAATTTTTCAGAGGACTCGGGGAAGTACCGGGTGTACAGTGCTAACACACATCTTTGTATAGGTAAAAACCCAAAAAATATTAACTTTGTGTTTATCTGGCTTTTAAATTAAAAGCCCTACTGTGAAATAAAAAGCCTCACAGTTTTTCTTTGATTTATTTTTTAGTATATATACAAACAAAATGACCAGCAGCTACTGCTGAAAGAAGAACAAACCTGGGAGAACCCCCAGCTAGTTTTGATGGATGATGGATAAAGAAAACAAATTAGATTTGACCTCCCAAGTCCAAAAACTTGATCTTAAAAAACAATAAGAACATATCAGGGTTTTTTCCTCCGTTTCTCATAATTCCAGCGACTGGTTAGCTTAAACTTTCACATGTTTTTTATTTCATGTGGATGATGATCTTTGACATTGATAACCTTAGACAATAACCAATGTTGTACGTCATGCTTTTAAACATGTGAGTTTAGAAAAGTACATGCACAATGTGTCTTTCAATTGGGCAGCATCCAGCATTCTATAGTTTACAAGATTATTACACGTTTCCCCACAATGGATTATGTGACTTTGCAAAGCTTTGGTTCTTCAAAAGCACGTAGCTGGCTCCAGCCACCTAATTAAGTTCTCAGGTATTTTAATAACATGGTATTGATGAAGGCTTGGAATTTCGCAGAAGAACTGATTAAAATTCTGATTCGGATGAATTCCGCCTTCTTGGATGTTTTGCAGCGTTGTAATTTGATGTATTGTGTCTGTTTGTAGTCTGCGAAACTCATGTCAAACAAAAGCCTGAGGGGTGCTCCAAAGAAGCAGACAACTCTGAGGAGTGACGAACAATCTTTCTTGATTTTTTTGAATTCACAGTACATCTTCTTCTTCTTTTTTTTGGGGGGGGGGATGACTGCATTCATTACTGACATTGTGCTGCATTTTGTATTGAGTGCAGCATGATTTTGATCTTGTGCCAGATTTTTTGATAATCTTAAAAATAAAGTAAAAATTCAAAGAAAGGAATTCATCGAGCTAGCCCTTGTATGAACAATATTGTAATGGATATTTGTGATGTTTGCAAATGCGTAACGAATTCCACAAATAATCTTGGCATGATCCTTCCTTTTCTTATGAGTGGCAATAAGTCAACTTTTACTTTAACAAAAATTACACACAAAAACTGAAGCTTCATTGAAAGAATCAAGTATTTCCCAAGAGGTCTTCAAAATAACTTCAATCTGAGAAATGTTTCCACTAAAGATTATCAAAGTGTTTTTTTTCTTCTTCCTCCTTTAGTTAAGTTTCATTGTATTATCTTTATACGATGAAAACAATTGAGCAGTTCCAAAAAACCAAAGATTCACTTTGCCTTTAAGGGAATTAGGAGCGGCTGTAAAATCCTTGCAAAGACTTGAGTCCGGAACGACCAAATCATGCGTGTGTCTCTGTCACAAGAAATGACAAGAAATCGTAACAAACAAGGTTTTTATCTATGGATTATCGTCCTTGGGATGAAGGAGCTCATATCCGACCAGCGTGTCGATCAAAATCTGACCAACAACCCAGTCGTGGCCCTCCAAAGCAAGGGAAGGGGAAACAAAAGTCAAAACCTATGAAGTCAGTGGAAATGACAGAAAATTATGAGGATGCTTCGTCAATGTTTGTCGGGCGACTGGCCATTAACAAGTTGGACCAGAACAAAGATAGTACCTTTTGGGTGACACTATCCATTAATGGTACACCCTAACGCATGGAACTGGACACTGGATCAGCAGTATCAATCATCTCAAAGGGAGATTATCTGCACAAATTCTCCAAGTTGGAACTGCACCCAACCCGCATGCAACTTCAGACATATACACTGGTGAGAAAATAACACCAGTTGGTTTGTTGCATGTGAGTACTGCCTACCAAGGACAACAATTCTGTGGAGAGTTATACGTTGTCGACCGTGGAGGACCAGCGCTATTAGGACGCGACTGGCTCACACACGTTAAGTTGGACTGGCCAAATATTTTGTCACTGTCTGTGGAAAATCATACTGACACTACAGCTAAGCTGACAGCTTTACTTGAGGAGTATGATGAGCTCTTTAAAGAAGAAATAGGAGAACTTAAAGGTATCAAAGGTAACCTCATACTTAAAGAGAATGCTCAACCAGTTTTCCTGAAGGCTAGACAAGTGCCGTATGCACTTAGGCCTAAAATTGAAGCAGAACTTGTTAAGCTTCAACGTGAGAACATAATTACACCAGTGGAGACTAGTGAATGGGCAACACCCATTGTGCCCGTCGCAAAGAAAAGTGGCGGAGTACGCATCTGTGGAGACTTTAAAGTGACTCTAAACGCTAATCTACGGACTAAACAATATCCCTTGCCAAAGATTGAGGATATTTTCGCGACACTTGCTGGAGGTCAGCGATTCAGTAAGCTTGATTTGAGACAGGCTTAATATCTTCATATGGTAATGAATGAGGAGTCAAGTAATTTACTCACCTTGAACACTCACAAGGGACTGTACAAAATGAACCGCCTAGCGTTTGGTGTGTCGTCAGCCCCTGCAATGTGGCAACGCTCAATGGAACAAATTTTGCAGGGCATTCCAGGGGTACAGTGCATCCTGGATGATATGATAATCACTGGCCGCAATGACACAAAGCACTTACACAATTTGGAAAGAGTGCTCAAGGTCCTGCGTGATCGCGGACTGCGACTTAATAAGTCGAAATGCGAGTTCTTTAAGAAGAAGGTGATCTACTGTGGGCATGCAATTGATGCCAATGGATTACACAAGACCCAGGAAAAGATACAAGCGGTCAACAATGCTCCACCTCCTACGAATGTTAGTCAGGTTCGCTCGTTCCTCGGACTCATTAACTATTATCATCGTTTTTTGCCTGACTTGGCAACAGTGTTACATCCACTTAACCAGTTGCTAGAGAAGAATCGCAAGTGGGCGTGGACCCCTGGTTGTGATAAGGCATTCAAAGTTGCTAAGACATTGATTACATCTGATGAAGTGCTAACACAATACAATCCAGCCTTGCCAGTAAAGTTAGCTTGTGATGCTTCGCCTTATGGATTGGGCGCTGTCATGTCGCATGTAATGCCCAATAACACCGAGCGACCAATTGCGTACGCTTCTCGCACGCTTTCCTCTGCTGAGCGTAATTACTCTCAAATTGACAAGGAAGCTTTGGCACTAGTTTGGGGTGTCAAAAAGTTTAATATCTATCTACAGGGACGGAAGTTTACATTGGTTACGGATCATCAACCACTCACTTCCATCTTCCATCCTGCTAAGAGTGTTCCCACGACAACAGCATCACGTATGGTGCGATACGCTCTTTTTCTTGCTAGTCACGACTACGAAATAGAATACAAGAACACCACTAAGCACTGTAATGCGGATGGACTTTCGCGACTGCCAGTACCTGAGGTTCGGACTGAAGACATTGACCCGGATGATCTTCTCCACATGTCTCAGCTGGAGAAAATGCCAGTCACTAGTGCTCAAGTACGCAAAGAAACGGCTCGCGATATTGTGCTCTCCCAAGCTTGTGAATTCACCATGAAAGGATGGCCGAACACATATGACGCTGAACTTAAACCCTTTAACGTACGCAGGAATGAACTTTCACTGCACGATGGATGTCTTATGTGGGGATTACGTGTGATAATTCCACTAAAACTACGTGAGACCATTCTCGCTGAGTTGCATCAGGGTCACTTGGGAGTTGTCAAAATGAAAAGTCTCGCTCGTGGATATGTGTGGTGGCCCGGACTCGATAACGACATTGAACTACTTGCGAAAGGTTGTGCTGGATGCCAAAAAGTACAGCACAATTCCAAGTCAGCACCACTCCACACATGGGAGTGGCCCACAACACCATGGCAGCGTATTCATGTTGACTATGCGGGCCCATTTTTTGGCCAAATGTTTCTTGTAGTTGTGGACGCCCACTCCAAGTGGCCTGAGGTTGTGAGTACGAAATCTGCAGACTCTACGCGCACAATTGAAATTCTACGCAGCATTTTTGCACGGAATGGAGTGCCAGAGCAGTTAGTCAGCGATAACGGCCCACAGTTTACATCGGACGAGTTTCAAACATTTCTGAAGCGTAACGGGATAAAGCATATTACATCTGCCCCGTACCACCCTTCTACGAATGGGCTCGCTGAACGATTCGTTCAAACCTTCAAACAAGCGCTGAAATCAATGAGTGGGGAGAAGGGTTCCACAGCAGCCAAATTGGCTAACTTTCTGTTTGCATACAGGAGTGCCCCACACAGCACGACCGGACAATCTCCAGCAATGTTGTTCTTAGGGAGAAACCTTCGTTCACGATTGGATATTCTAAAGCCTAATGTCCGTCGCCATGTCAACAACAAGCAAATGGATCAGACTGCGTCACACACATCTGCCAATACAACGCGTGAGTTTCACATTGGTCAAACTGTCTCTGTACCCGACTACAGAGGCAATCAAAAATGGATACCTGGTGTGGTACATGCTCGCACTGGACCTGTGTCCTATGAAGTTTGTGTCGGTCCAAACATGATCTGGCGCCGCCATATTGACCAACTTCTCGACTCGCACATTGGGAAACCCCCTAATCTCAATGTACCTGTACCCTATGATGTTATACCACAGATCGTACCATCGGAAATGGACAATCCTACACCAACACCAGTTGAACCAGACCTAACTGAACCTAGTGAAACGTCATCACCTACTAAACCTTCCATGTCGGGTAGTCCTCATGTTGTTGAACGTCGCTACCCCGCACGCGAACATAAACCTCCTGATAAACTCAATTTATAACTGACTGCACATAAAAACCAAACAAAAGAAGACGATTTTGTTTAAAGTCAAAGTTAAGGTGTTTTATTCAACAAACAAAAATGTTGCCATGGATTACTTTGATATTTAATGGACTTTACTCATTTTTGGATGTTCACTCAAACAAGTTGTTTTGAACTGTTGTTTACCTACATTTAATGGATCACTGTTTATTATTGGTTTTACCGGACTTGTTGAACATTGAAATCAACTTCATATTTAGTGGAGAGGAATTGTGATATATTTGCTTTGGCCCACTTGGTTACACCCAGCTCATAAATATTAAGTACTGTCTACTTTGCATACAGCTCATGTCAAAGGTCACACCATGACCTGCATTCCCAGGTATAGTTAATAAAACGTTTTTCCAGTATGGCAGCTCCTTTGCACAGTGTGTGGATTATTGTCTACCATCCCACGCGAAATACACTACAGTTACCCTTAAAAAGTGACTAGCACTGTGACCCTGAAGGTAGCTGTGTAGAGAAGATGATGAAGAAATTTCAGTTTTAGATGTTGGAGGAAAACCCAAACAGTTTATGTGTACAGTTCAGATTTATCTAAGTTCATGGTCTGGGTCTTGGTGTCAGACAATGGGGTCATGGTCTTGGTTCTGGAGGGACAGTCTTCGTCTTGGCCTCACAGAGGAGGTCTTGGTCTTGGTCTCCCCCTAGGAGGTTAGGTCTTTGTCTTGTCTCAGTCTTGGAGGGAAGGTCTCGGTTTTAAAGAGATGGCCTTGGTTTAAATGTTAGGAGGGAGGTCTCTTGGTCTCGAACTTGAACATGAGTTCTTGGACTTGATCTCAATTTCTTGGTCTTGGTCACGATCTCAGTGCGGAGGTCTTGGTCTTGATTTTAAGCTACAAGGGAAGGTCTTGTTTTTTGTCTCGATCTTGGAGGGGAAGTCTTTGACTTGGTCTTGAGGTCTTGGTCTTGATCTCAGACGGAAGGTCTTGGCCTTGGTTTCGATCTTGGAGGTTAGGTTTTGGTCTTGGTCTCACAGAGAAGGTATCTGTCTTTGTATCAATCTTGGAGAGGAGTTCTTTGTCTCAATCTTCTTGTGGGATGAGTATTGCTAATCTCAACATTTCATCTAGCCTGCACTAGTCATCATCAGCACTCACACTACCCTTTAAAGGAACACGTTGCCTTGGATCGGTCGAGTTGGTCTTTGAAAAGCGTTTATAACCGTTTGTTATAAAATGCATATGGTTAGGAAGATGTTTTAAAAGTAGAATATAATGATCCACACAAGTATCACTCGAAATTGCGTGGTTTTCCTTTACCTCGTCGTCAAACACGGTCGGTCATTTATGGAAGTCAAATTTTTGACTCCCATAAATGGCCCGCAAAGTAAAAGGAAAACCACGCAATTTCGAGGCAAATTTGTGTGGATCATTGTATTCTACTTTTAAAACATCTTTCTAACCATACGCATTTTATAACAAACGGTTACAAATGCTTTTCAAAGACCAACTCGACCGAGAAATAAGTAAAACAATGTCATGAAAAAAACGTTTTACATTCTAAAATAATTTTCGTCTCATGATCACTGAGACAAAAATTATTTTCATGACATTGTGTTACTCATTTCTCAAAAACTGCAGCACCTCAGCAAGTAATATTTTCAGGGTAGCTTTCTACTATCATTATCTTCAAACTGTAAATTTGGTGTAAATCAGAGACATTGTGTTTTTATCCTACAAACAGTACATAGACCCTTTAAAGGCTTGGGAAAGAGGAGACTGTTAAATCAGCCTTGATGGGAAGAATACTGCCCTCTGGTGGCGGATGGGGATGAGATAATAAGCTTCACTTTAATACCTGTTTTTGTTTTGTATATCTTAGGGAGAAGGACGACAAAGAGAAAGCTATGAAGCAAGAAACACTGCCAGATCTTCTCTCTAGTGACGTGCATCGGAAGATGATGAGGAAGAAATGGGAGGCTGAGGAGGAAGAAATGAGGAGCCGAGGTCCTGGGCCTCTTCACTACCAGAACCTCAAGTTTGATGGTAAGGTGTAAGATAGGGTTCTTAAAGGCACTGGACACCTTTGGTAATTGTTAAAGACCAGTCTTCTCACTTGTTGTATCTCAACATATGCATAAAATAACAAACCTGTGAAAATTGGAGCTCAATAGGTCGTCGAAGTTGCCAGATAAGAATGAAAGAAAAACGCCTTTGTCGCATAAGTTGTGTCCTTTCAGATGCTTGATTTCGAGACCTCAAATTCTAAATCTTAGGTCTCGAAATGAAATTTCTCGAAAACTACTCAACTTCAGAGGGAGCCGTTTCTCACAATGTTTTATACTATCAACCTTTACCCATTTCTCTTTACCAACTGAGGTTTTATGCTAATAATTATTTTGAGTAATTATCCTTTAAATGCCCCAGGCGGCCCTCATGCCTTCCTTTTGTAACGCAACGCCAGGCGGTTTCTCTGACTCCACTCACTACTGTGTACTCACTGCATGCACTCCCTCTCTCATTTATTTTTTTAGGACTCACTCCTGGATGAGGCAGTAGGTTAAAGCCATTGGACCCTTTCGGTACAGATAAAAAAATTAAAGTTCACAGATTTTCAAATAACTGACAGGGTTTACAGAAGGTAGTGGTGAAAGACTACTCTTGAAATATTATTCCATGAAATGCTTTACTTTTTCACTTGAGAAAACAGTAAAACAGTATCAATTCTCGATAACGAGAATTACTGATTTATTTTAAACACATGTCGTGACATGGCGAAACAGGCGGATACAAGGGTGGGTTTTCCTCGTTATTTTCTCCCGACTCCGATGACCGATTGAGCCTAAATTTTCACAGGGTTTGTTATTTTATATAGAAGTTGTGATACAGGAAGTGTGGGCCTTGGACAATACTGTTTACCAAAAGGGTCCAATGGCTTTAAAGGCAGTGTACACTATTGGTAATTACTCAAAATAATTATTGGCATCAAACCTTTCTTGGTGACGAGTAATAGGGAGAGGTTGATGGTATAAATCATTTTGAGAAACGTCTCCCTCTGAAGAGCCATAGTTTTCGAGAAAGAAGTAATTTTCCACGAATTTGATTTTGAGACCTTAGGTTTAGAACTTGAGGTCTCAACCATCATATGTTGAGGTTCACAATCTGTGAAGGCTAGTCTTTGACAATTACCAATAGTGTCCACTGCCTTTAACCATCACCAGAATGTGTGTATAATGAGTGCCACATAGCGACTCTTATCTGTTAGAGAGGACAATTCAATTCAGCACTTACATTACTTTATTGGGACTCTTGGTGCTGTGGTGTACTGGGCCTAATTTCATAGAGCAGAAAAATTTGCTTAGCATGAAATTTCTTCCTTTATTTTCTTCCTTTATAAAAACAGGATTACCAACCAAATTTCCACATGATTTTCAGGATAAGCAAACAACAGCTGAATACCAGTAACAAGAAATATGCAACAATGGAAATTATTCCCATCTGAAAGCACACAAATTCGTCCAACAAGGTTGTTGTTTCTTTCATCATTTTCTCGCAACTTCGTTGACCGATTGAGCCCAAATTTTCACAAGCTTGTTATTTTATGCTTTTGTTGGGATACACCAAGTGAGAAGACTGTTCTTTGACAATTACCAAATGTGTACCTTCCCTTTGAAGGCAGTGGACACTGACATTATGAGAAACGGCTCCCTCTGAAGTAACATAGTTTTTGAGAATTTTGTTTTCCATGAGTTTGATTTCGAGACCTCATATTAGATTTTGAGGTCTCAAAATCAAGCAGAAAGCACCCAATATTGTGTGACAAGGGTGTTTTCTGTCATTATTATCTTGCAACTTCGATGACCAATTGAGCTCAAATTTTAACATGTTCGTTATTTCATGCATATGTTGAGATACACTCAGTGAGAAGACTGGTCTTTGACAAACACCAAAAGTGTCCAGAGTCTTTAATGCCAGTTTTGTTTCTGTTCAGAGGTGAGAGAGATGGGTGTCGGCTGCTTTGACTTCCCAAAGGATGAGGGAGAGAGAAAGATGGAGATGTTGAGTCATCTTAGAGACGAGGTAAGAAGATAACATGATTTTTGTGTTAAGGGCAGTGGACACTATTGGGAATTGTCAAAGACTAGCCTTCACAATTGGTTTATCTCAACATATACATAAAATAACAAACCTGTGAAAATTTGAGCTCAATCGGTCATCGAACTTGCGAGATATGAATGAAAGAAAAAAAACACCCTTGTCCCACGAAGTTGTGTGCGTTTAGATGGTTGATTTCGAGACCTCAAGTTCTAAATCTGAGGTCTCAAAATCAAATTCGTGGAAAATTACTTCTTTCTCGGACACTATGGCACTTCAGAGGGTGCCGTTTCTCACAATGTTTTATACCATCAACCTCTCCCTATTACTTGTCACCAAGAAAGGTTTTATGCTAACAATTATGTTGACACCAATAGTGTCCACTGCCTTTAAAGACCAGCATTCTCACTTGGTGTATCCCAACATTTGCATACAATAACAAACCTGTGAAAATTTGGGCTCAGTTGGTCTTCGAAGTTACAAGAAAATAATGAAAGAAAAAACACTCTTGTTGCACAACTTTGTGTGCTTTCAGTTGCATAACCTCTTTCTCAAAAACTACGTTACTTCAGAGGAAAACTATTAAGGAGATGTTTTCTCTGCAACCTTACTAGTTTTTACGGTACTTGTAGTTTAGCACTTGGATAAGCATAGCCTGAACATCTGACGCCACACTTTGTGGCTCGCAAATAACACCAGAGACCGGCATCAAAAACTGGCGTGTGTTTTGACTTTTGTACTCATTAATTTCACATAGAGATACGCAGTCAAATTCCATTGCAGACTTGACAGTAGTGTACTGTTTGGGCATAATGGGTGCACGTTTATCCAATATCATTGTATCCAATGGAATCACTGGATCTAGCGGCATGGACCTGAAAGACAGACCCCCAGTCTAGGATAGGCATCACAACCAGCCCTCAACCCACAACCCGCATAATAATAATAATAATAATAATAATAATAATAACCCGTTTTTATATATCGCTTCTGACACCCGGAGGGCGTCCCAAAGCGCTTCACATTATTACCATGGTCACTGTGCCTTAAATCACTCCTTAAACCATCTCAGCTCCCTGGTGGGGAGTATGCAGCCTGTGCAACATCAATGTGCGCTACTCGGCTAAATCAATCACAAGAACCATCTCTGCCCTCACAGGTACACATTTACCCCTGGGTGGAGAGAAGCAATTTTAGTTAAGTGTCTTGCTCAGGGACACAAGTGTCACGACCGGGATTCGACCCACACTCTGCTGAACAGAAGCATCAGAGCTCTTATCCGCTCGGCCATGACACCCATACATGTATATCACAACCCATAACCAGGCCTCGGCGGGTTTAAACCACTTGAGGGGTAGCTTTTTCGCCGCCCTTGTTGCGCAGATTTATGCCACTGACACGAAACAGTTATAAACGTGTAGCGCTTGAATAGGGCTTTCCTCTGGTGTATAGTATGTGTGGATCAAAACATTTCTTGGGGTTCAAAATAACCTTTCTACTTTGAATTTCTCTCCAGAATGGCTAATATTGACGTCCGGAAAACACTCTTCGTGCCAACCATTCGGAGTAGGCTTGCTAAAACGTTTTTTTTTCGGACCAGATTATTTCGCTCGCCTATCAAGTTCAGGAATAATGGTCAAGTTCACAGACTCTGAGCGAACTTGTATGCCAACCATTTTCGGCACCCCGTTTCCTGGCGTTTTCAAACTTGCCCAAAATTGCCGTAAATGGCTCCCTCCTTTGTCGGCTTACAAGACTATAGCCTTGTGAACATTTTAGCGCAAAATTTGACTAGTACACAATACTTTTCAGGCAAAATTTTACAAGTACACAAGACTATAGCCTTGTGAACGTTTTGGCGCAAAATTTGACAAGTACACAAGACAATAGTACACAAGACTATAGCCTTGTGAACATTTTAGCGCAAAATGTGACAAGTACACAAGACTATAAGCCTTGTGAACATTTTCAGGAAAAATTTGACAAGTACACAAGACTATAGCCTTGTGAACATTTTGGCGCAAAATTTGACAAGTACACAAGACAATAGTACACAAGACTATAGCCTTATGAATATTTTCAGGCAAAGTTTGACAAGTACACAAGACTACAGCCTTGTGAACATTTTCAGGCAAAAGCGCAAAATTTTACAAGCCTTACGAACATTTCCAGGCAAAATTTTACTAGTACACAAGACTATAGCCTTGTGAAATTTTTCATGCAAAATTTGACAAGTACACAAGACTATTATAGCCTTGTGAACATTTTCAGGCAAAATTTGCAGGTACACAAGACTATAGCATTGTGAACATTTTCAGGCAAAATTTGACAAGTACACAAGACTATAGCGTTGTGAAAATTTTAGCGCAAAATTTGAATAGTACACAATATTTTTCAGGCAAAATTTGATAAGTGCACAAGACTATAGCCTTGTAAACATTTTCAGGCAAAAGCGCAAAATTGTACAAATACACAAGGCCTTGTGACAATTTCAGGCAAAATTTGACAAGTACACAAGACTATAGCCTTGTGAACATTTTCAGGCAAAATTGTACAAGTACACAAGACTATAGCGTTGTGAACATTTTAGCGAAAAATTTGACTAGTACACAATACTTTTCAGGCAAAATTTGACAAGTGCACAAGGCTATAGCCTTGTGACAATTTCAGGCAAAATTTGACAAGTACACAAGACTATATCCTTGTGAACATTTATAGGCAAAAGCGCCAAATTTTACAAGCCTTACGAACATTTCCAGGCAAAATTTGACTAGTACACAAGACTATAGCCTTGTGAAATTTTTCATGCAAAATTTGACAAGTACACAAGACTATTATAGCCTTATGAACATTTTCAGGCAAAATTTGCAGGTACACAAGACTATAGCATTGTGAACATTTTCAGGAAAAATTTGACAAGTACACAAGACTATAGCGTTGTGAACATTTTAGCGCAAAATTTGACAAGTACACGAGACTATAGTACACAAGACTATAGCCTTATGAATATTTTCAGGCAAAGTTTGACAAGTGCACAAGACTATATCCTTGCGAACATTTTCAGGCAAAATTTGACAAGTACACAATACTTTTCAGGCAAAATTTGACAAGTACACAAGACTATAGTACACAAGACTATAGCCTTATGAATATTTTCAGGCAAAGTTTGACAAGTGCACAAGACTATATCCTTGCGAACATTTTCAGGCAAAATTTGACAAGTACACAAGGCTATAGCCTTGTGAAGGTTTATAGGCAAAAGTGCAAAATTTGACAAGCCTTGTGAACATTTTGGCGCAAAATTTGACAAGTACACAAGACTATAGCCTTGTGAACATTTTCAGGCAAAAGCGCAAAATTTTACAAATACACAAGGCCTTGTGACAATTTCAGGCAAAATTGTACAAGTACACAAGACTATAATAGCCTTGTGAACATTTATAGGCAAAAGCGCAAAATTTGACAAGCCTTGTGAACATTTAATTTGACTAGTACACAATACTTTTCAGGAAAAATTTGACAAGTACACAAGAATATAGCCTTGTGAACATTTTGGCGCAAAATTTGACAAGTACACAAGAATATAGTACACAAGACTATAGCCTTATGAATATTTTCAGGCAAAATTTGACAAGTACACAAGACTATAGCCTTATGAATATTTTCAGATAAAATTTGACAAGTACACAAGACTATAGCCTTGTGAACATTTATAGGCAAAAGCGCAAAATTTGACAAGCCTTGTGAACATTTTATTTGACTAGTACACAATACTTTTCAGGAAAAATTTGACAAGTACACAAGAATATAGCCTTGTGAACATTTTGGCGCAAAATTTGACAAGTACACAAGACTATATATAGCCTTATGAATATTTTCAGGCAAAATTTGACAAGTACACAAGACTATAGCATTGTGAACATTTTCAGGCAAAATTTGACAAGTACACAAGACTTTAGCGTTGTGAACATTGTAGCGCAAAATTTGACTAGTACACAATACTTTTCAGGCAAAATTTGACAAGTGCACAAGACTATAGCCTTGTAAACATTTTCAGGCAAAAGCGCAAAATTTGACAAGCCTTGTGAACATTTAATTTGACTAGTACACAATACTTTTCAGGAAAAATTTGACAAGTACACAAGAATATAGCCTTGTGACAATTTCAGGCAAAATTTGACAAGTACACAAGACTATATCCTTGTGAACATTTTCAGGCAAAATTTTACAAGTACACAAGAACTTGTGAACATTTATAGGCAAAAGCGCTAAATTTTACAAGTACACAAGACTATAGCGTTGTGAACATTTTAGCACAAAATTTGACTAGTACACAATACTTTTCAGGAAAAATTTGACAAGTACACAAGACTATAGCCTTGTGAACATTTTGGTGCAAAATTTGACAAGTACACAAGAATATAGCCTTGTGAACATTTTGGCGCAAAATTTGACAAGTACACAAGAATATAGCCTTGTGAACATTTTGGCGCAAAATTTGACAAGTACACAAGACTATAGCCTTGTGAACATTTAAGCGCAAAATGTGACAAGTACACAAGACTATAGCCTTGTGAACATTTATAGGCAAAAGCGCAAAATTTGACAAGCCTTGTGAACATTTTATTTGACTAGTACACAATACTTTTCAGGAAAAATTTGACAAGTACACAAGAATATAGCCTTGTGAACATTTTAGTAAAAAAATTTGACAAGTACACAAGACTATAGCCTTGTGAACATTTTCAGGCAAAAGCGCAAAATTTTACAAGTACACAAGGATAGCCTTGTGAACATTTTCAGGCAAAATTTGACAAGTACACAAGACTATATAGTGAACATTTATAGGCAAAAGTGCAAAATTTGACAAGCCTTGCGAACATTTTCAGGCAAAAGTTGACCAGTACACAAGACTAAAGCGTTGTGAACATTTTAGCGCAAAATTTGACTAGTACACAATACTTTTCAGGCAAAATTTGACAAGTACACAAGACTATAGTACACAAGACCAAAGCCTTGCGAACATTTTCAGGCAAAACTTGACAAGTACACAAGACTCATAGCCTTGTGAACATTTATAGGCAAAAGTGCAAAATTTGACAAGCCTTGCGAACATTTTCAGGCAAAACTTGTCCAGCAGACAAGACTATAGCGTTGTGAACATTTTCAGGCAAAATTTGACAAGTACACAATACTTTTGAGGCAAAATTTGACAAGTACACAAGACTATAGTACACAAGACCAAAGCCTTGCGAACATTTTCAGGCAAAATTTGACAAGTACACAAGACTATAGCCTTATGAAGGTTTATAGGCAAAAGTGCAAAATTTGACAAGCCTTGTGAACATTTTGGCGCAAAATTTGACAAGTACACAAGACTATAGCCTTGTGAACATTTTCAGGCAAAACTTGACAAGTACACAAGGCTATAGCCTAGTGAACATTTTCAGGTAAAATTTGTCTTCTTTTTCATTTTTTTGCCTATTTTTCAAATACCAACATTTCCCTAAATATAGCTCATTTATTTGATCAAGTTTTATAAAAAGGCATCAGAAGAGCCCACTGCATCATTTTAGAGCATAAAATAAAAAATAAAAAAATGACAACATTTCGACAAAAAGGCTGGACTAAGGCCTACCCCCCTTGTCGATTTTTTCCAGTAAAAATCACAACTCAAATTTTGTAGTGGTTTATTATAATAATAGGTGTTTTTCTTAATGCTAACTGCAGGCCACCCGCTTCATTATATCATTTTCAAGTTGTCAAATACCAGCATTGTGACTTCTGACTGACCCCTCTTAGCCCTGCTAAGTAAATTTAGCATTAATTGTTTTAACTACTTCTACAAGAATTTCAGTTGATCCATGAAATGACACAAGTTGAAAACCAAATGATATTCAGTGTGGTAAACCGACATTAGTCGTTTATTGTTGGGTATTCCGTGCATCAGTTTTAACAAGTGACTAAAATGATGTTTTAAAAGTGAACTAACCGAATGCATCATTTTATTATCAACAGTAAAGCGCCAGCCAAGTAAAGCGCCAGCCAATAAAGTGCCAGCTTAGAACAAGCTAGAAAGTGCACGTCTTGCCCTTATCAGACATGTTTAAGCCTTTCAGGTTTTTATGGCATTGCTTTAATGTGTAAATGAAACAAACATTTGCTTGAGCGTGGCGCAATACTCAAATGTGCACTAGACTTGACATCATCTGAGTTCAGTGGTTGAGCTGATCTGGAGTCAGTACGCTATCATTGTGTGTGCAGTGAACGAAATATGTCTTGACATGGAACATGACTTCCAAGATGGCAGATAAGCTTAATGGCAGACCTCGTACTGACAATGCAGCATGTGAGGTCAGTTTAAAGGTCAAAAGGTCAAAGTTTCTTCAAACCGACCTCGTCAGAAGCCCCTACAACTATTTTCAGATTTGAGCATACCCAATGCATCCTACAAGTGTGGTGGCTTCATGGCCAAGATCAATTATATCGAGCTGAAGATCATTATTTCCCAAGCCACTACAATTGTAGCTTATTATAAAACCAGTTACCATCCCAATACTCTGTATTGTCTATTGTTTTTAACTGATTCAGGACTAGGTTTGCTTAGCAGTCAATTATTTCCCGCTTAGCAGTTCTTTGACATTAGGCACAGTTACTCACTGACATAGGCTTCAGTATTGATAATAAAATGACAATTCTAACACTCTGTACTTTTTTTCGTCAGAACACCATAAAAATAATATAATTATTTTACACTCATGAGAAAAACCTCTGAATTAAAATAAACCATTGGAATAAATTATTAATCTCAAATAGGCTATAGAAAGGGGATAAATATTGCAAAGTTAAGTTTGTCATTTTAAAGACTTCAAAATACTGTGCAACAATAGTGTGAACATCAACTAAAATTGTTTGTACGTCTTCTCACCGCTCTCTAAGATGAAGAAATTTACACATAATTTACTTCTTGTGGAATACAGCTTTCTCAGTCTTAAAAAATCACAAAATAATTACAAATGCATAGAGGTTCTCAAGATTTGTTTGGCTTCACCTAACAGTTAAAGGCAGAGGACACTATTGGTAATTACTCAAAATAATTATCAGCATAAAACCTTACTTGGTGACGAGTAATGGGTAGAGGTTGATAGTATAAAACATTGTGAGAAACGGCTCCCTCTGAAGTGACGTAGTTTTTGAGAAAGAAATAATTTTCCACGAATTTGATTTTGAGACCTCAAGTTTAGAATTTGAGGTCTCGAAATCAAGCATCTAAAGGCACACAACTTCGTGTGACAATGGTGTTTTCTTTTATAGTTATCTCGCAACCCCGAAGACCAATTGAACTCAAATTTTCACAGGTTTGTTAATTTATGCATATGTTGATATACACCAAGTGAGAAGAGTGGTCTTTGACAATTACCAATAGTGCCCCACTGTCTTTAAATGAAAGCTCTCAATTTGGCATCAGCACGAGGGGTGGGGTGCTTTTTGTTTTAGGGGGGAGGGGTGTTCAGCTTGTAAAATTGCAAAATGTAAATATTTTTTGAGGTTACACGGTCAACACGGTCAAATAAGTGACTTCAATCTTTAAGAAAATAATCTGAGTGGTTGAGGTGGAAATCTTTCAACTGCATCTGCAAAAAATGTGCAGCACTCAACATGCACTAAAACATACATGGATCATTGTTTTCTAAAGTCTTTCACTGGTGTACATTTCTATACAATCCATTTCTAGAAGTGTTGGTTTTTTAAATCTTGTGTATCGCATTTCAAATAAAATCAACTTATTGAACAAGTTTCAGACTTATCAATCTAGACTGCTTAACATGATTGCTAAGCACATAAATATGGGGAAACCAGTCTCAAGCTGTGTTATAGTAGCATTGCATTTTTGGCTTGTCTGAGCTTAGCAAACTTGCTGGCGCTAAGAACACAAAATTCGGCCCAACTTGTTTTCAAACCTTTAAAGGGACAATCCCGAATCAGAGTAAAAAAATACCATTAAAAAACCATTTACTTACACTACATGTATCTCTAAACCATAACTTATTCACCTAAGAAAAGTGAACTTTATGTTAATGTAAAATAATTATCAAACAATATTATGAGGTAAAGTTAAGTTACCCATATGGGAGAAAAACAAAAATGAAAACTTCTTTTTCACATCATGTACAATTTAAACATTTTTGTTTTATACTCCAACTCTTCTAGAGGAAAGATGTATTAATCTACCCACTTTAATCTGTACATTCAATATATACATTATGTTTTTTAATATATATATTATATATTTCAAGGAATTATTTCCATTATTAACAAGAACAATTTTTGGGAACTCCGTGGAGTCTCACTGGCTCGTCTGGTACCCCGACTCAACGCAGAAATGCTCTATTTATTGGATTAGAACAACCTGACTGTTTGACTGTGGGCTTTGGCTTTATCATGGTGTCAGTTGCAATGATAAAGAACAAGGTTATAAGGCTGTGGCCGTGTCCGAAACGGCGACTTCGGCTACAGCTACGGCTAGATCGCGCGCGTCTGCCTATTCTTTAACACTGGTAGACGCGCTGATCTAGCACAGCTGTAGCCGAAGTCGTCGTTTCGGACACGGCCTGTGTTTGAATCTGTGGATGTGGCTGTGGCTAAGAGTGTTGCTATAGGTATCCTAGGCTTCAACCATTATGGAGTGATGAAGCCACAGTTGCTGTCGGAGGTGCTACTTCCAACATTGCCTCAGGCCCGAGACCGAGACATACAAATTGCCAAAACCTAAAAAAATATGGTTTCTTTAACTTGGTTCAACCTGGAGCACTGATGGCCTGGTATTTATTTTTATTTATTTTGCCATAAATAACCCACTTTAAACTAGATCAAACCAATTTACTAGCTTCAATCTGAACGCTCAATGATTATTCAGAAGTGCCAATCCACCAGAGAAATATTTCAATCTGAAATACTCTCCAACAAAACATGAGTCCTTGTTCAATTGCTTTCACTTCAAGAGAACCCCCTAATATGATGAAAATGCACTCAGGCCGTGTCCGAATTGGCGACTTTGGCTACAGCTACGGCTAGGGCGCGCGCGTCTGCCTATCCTTCAACACTTACAGACGCGCTGATCTAGCCGTAGCTGTAGCCGAATTCGCCAATTCGGACACGGCCTTATTTTTTTTTCAAACTCATGATGTATATAAATGTTACCATACTGCAATCTGACATTTGAGTCGGGGTACCATACATACTTAGAATGATACTCTGAGAAGACAAAATCTGCCTTTAATGTACATACCTGACACTGGGTCGGACTTATAAATAACTTGCATAACTTGTTTCAAATCTACGCTTCACAGTTCGGACTGATTTACACACACTGTACTCCAAAACTTTAGTTTCAAGATTATTTGGAAATGAGAACTAAAGTATTTCAAGCTCATGTTGAAAATGCAGAAAATGTTTGAAATTTGGTTTTGATGGACCACCCAATCCCAACTATGAGCTTTAGGGAGTGTGTTAAAAGTCAGGCTAAACACTCTAGGGACAAGAGACCACATCGTTAAAACTTCCTGGATGTTAACAAACTCATGTGAAAACTTTTTCTGAAAAGATTTTTTGTCACCAACAACAAATTTCACATTTTTTCTGCAACAGTTCTATGTGTAGGTCTTGGTTATATTTGTTTAATTACCCTCAATTTAGAAATTATTCAACACTACTTAGAGTGACCTGAAAACCCTTTGAGTAAAGTTGAAACAATCACCTCAAACTTCCTGAGAATAGTTTGGCGGAAGTCCCCTTTGACAATTTTTCTTTTTTTTTAAAGCCTGAAATTACATAATTATCTCTCCCTGGGTTCTTACCCTATTTTAATGAACTCAATACGACACATCCAAGCCAAATAAAAGCTTCATTACAGGGGCAAGTATGTAATGATCATAATCACACAGTTTGGGAGTTGGGTGAAGGATTTTGATGAATTTCACCAATATGGCTCCTTCTAGAATGGCTGTCCTCTATTGACAGAAAAATGAAACAATATTTTTCCCCCTTTGCTTTTAACTCAAAATCATTTACATCATCGATGAATGTGTGTTTATTGCGTATAAACAATACCTTGACTTTCCCAAAATATTACATAAACCCCTAGTGCGTATTAAATTGTTTTCTATTTTGAATACAGGCCTGAACTCTATGTTTTATTTATCACAATTTGTTAACTACTTTCAATCATTCCTCTGTTCCTTACGACTCCTTTTAACTATTTATTACTAAGTCCTTCATGTGGTTCTGGTGAACTATATCATTAAATTATATTCATTATCCTACATGGCCTCCAGGCTGTATTATAAATTAATTATTCTCTAAGTATAAAAGGTAAGACGAAAATTTCTCCTCAAGGATAGGTGTTCTTAATTTATTTTAGGGGGGGGGGAAGCTTTGCAATTATCGTTTTACAGAATGCATCATATTTTTGCAGTTGTTTATAAATTAAGCCACAAACACTTTTTTTCCAAACAGCAGTTGAAACACAAAAAACACATCAAATTGTAAGAATAATTGTCACTATAACACATTGGCCTGGTCACCATTATTGCCTTGAACCCTTGCGTCCAAACCATGCGTGTTTGTCTTCAATCATAAAAAAGCAACACCAAAACAAGACGTTCGTATGGCTACAGTAGTTAATTTCTTCTGGGAAAAATGTGTTGGTTCTGAAAAGAACAAGTTGGATTTAAGCAACAACACTTCTTCCCAAAGGGGTATATACTACACTTTGTACCAGAAAGAACTACTATCCACCATGCAGAGCCTCAAACAAACAGCAAACACACCTTGTTGTATTAACGCTTGCTTAACATCAACAATAACACGCTGGCTATCTCAATGGTGATCAGTCAATTTGTACTAAGACGCCAGGGAACAAAACAAAGCAGCAGTAAAATTACACACGTCTATTCCAGGTTTTCACCATAGCAACGTCAAACATGGCCTCTTGCTCAGCCATGATTTGTCATTATCCATGTGATAGCAACGTATTCTATACCATAAAAAGCAATGATTACAAAAACTTTATACCAAAACAATACCAAAGCAGCAATTGTATAAATTAAGCCACAAAAGTGAATCAAAGAAATCGTAAAATAGAGTTATACAGATCAGTCCCTTTTTCTTACCGAACATCTTAAACACTCTTGGTTTTTTTCCAAACAAGAAGGAACCTTAATAAAAAAAAACAGCTTGGTTTTTCAACAGATGCTGAAGATAAATTCCCTATCATCAGGTGATGCGATGCCTTGATGGATGTTAAGCCAACTAAGTCTACAGACTTCACCAGCAAAAGGAGTAAAGAAAATATAGTCCAACGGCGAGTAGGAAACGGCTGTCTGTAAGGTATGTACATAGAGTTACAGGCCCTGCTACTCCTCCATGCATCAGTTGTAAATAAGATTCATCCTCTAGCACATACAACCGAGTTGATAATTAAAACTGTAGCTCTGGTGCTTCGCTTGTCCGTTACATTCTGTTGGGTGGGGGATGAGGAGGGGGCAACGTCTCAGCGGCCTGAATTGTGATGGCATGCAGCAGGGATAAAGGCAAATCATTTGCTCAAAAATATGATGATTGTGCATTGTTGACGACTCTGGTTCAAAGATTCCATGCTGTTTGATGCCAAAGAATCAGCAACTCCGGTAATTTAATAAAACATCCGATACATGAAACAGCAGTGGAACTATAACATCCTGGAGGGTAAAACATGTCAAAGTTTCTACTGTGGCTTAAATAGGTGTACATGAAACAGCAGTAGAGCTCAAAATTCCCCTACACTTTTCCCATTGTGGCTTCAGTAAAACTAGGTGAACACGAAACAGTGGTAGAGTTAAAATCTCATTGACTCCATAATATCCTAGGTGGCTGGCTTTCTTCAGGTTTAATCGCTAATATAAATAAATGCACTGGCATATACAGATCATGAGAGTGAATTCCCTCAGTCTATTATAAATCCGTCTCCTTTGAAGACTTTTCTTTCAACTTTGCAAACTTGTTCTCCAGGTCTTCCGTTTTGACGACATCCGGATGTGAGAATTCCTTAGAGTTCGACTTGACCACAGTCTTGGTTTCGTTTGGCACGGGCGTGTCGCCAGAGTTTATACTTGTCACATCCTGATGCTCCACCGGAGACATCTCAAATTGAAACTTCTCGTCATCGTCTGCCTCTTTGATTGTATCGTCTTCAGACGTCGGGGTAGGGCTGTTGCGGATCTGGCTGCTATACCAGTCACGGTTCTCTTCCAGAAGATCTAGGAGCTCCTGGGCGTCTGGGTAGACAAGATCCGCCCACGTCTCCCACAACGGATGCACGATGTAGTCAATGAAACCAACCTGTTGATGGAGATACAAACAGAAAAAAACTTTATACATTAGTAAATCAAGAAGACACAAAGCATGGTTTTCAAAAAGAAAAGGAACAAATAACACATGGTAAGGCTCAGTAAGGCTCAACATTTATACTAGACTGCTGGTTTTTGTGGCAGGCCAGTAAACTTATGACCAAACAAATCCAGCTGGTTGTAATTGAATTACAAAACAATATACCACACTGTGCAACATCTTGAACAGAAACAAATTATGTTAAAATGTTGACAAAGTAAATCTCCTCTTAAATGTTTTAGACTAATGTTCAAATAAAGTTTTAAGTTTTAAATGCATGTTGTCCGGAATCAGGACTTTTTTGCATAATGATTCTGGACTTGCTAACAATTTCTCATCCAGAAAACATCTATTTCCCCCAAATTTGAGCCCTGCCCCCACCAAACAAAGTATCAATAAATGCCCCAAACCCACTCCTGAACAAACTCCCAGAACAGCACCATTTCCATTGGACATACCTGTGACTTTTCGATGGATGCATTATACCGGTCCATCATGGGACTGACTTCCATTCCTTTCTGTCTCTCTAGATCACCCTGTAGGAAGAACTCTTCCATCACACGCTCCGTCCACTTGCGATAGATGTGCAGTGGCTTGGTTGGATTACCAAGATCAGCGCAGTGGACCAAGTTATTCAAAACCTAGGAGAGATCAATGGGACAGGAAAAGATGAGTAATAGCAATAATAATATCAAAGTCTTATATAGCGCACGTATCTACCAAACCAGGTACTCAAGGCGCTGAGTATAATACAAACTTTCAGAAAGATAGGTAATTGCATTGATGAATTTTGAGACCCAATTATTTAGCACCTTATAATGGTTTACAAGGTGCTACGGCGCATATAGTAGCTACTGCCAGGAACACCGGGGCGAACCCCTTCTCTTTTTCCAAAAGTGCACTGGGTTCTTTAACATGAGTTACACAACGCATGGGACCAACGACTTTACGTCCCATCCGAAGGACGAAGCAATGGTTAAGTGTCTTGCTTACGGACACAAGTGTCACGGCTGGGGATTTGAACCCACACTCTGCTGATCAGAAACCCCAAAGTTTGAATTCAGTGCTCTTAATCGCTAGGCCACGACACTTCCAAGTCTCTTGAGCTTTCCATCGCAAGGTCTTGGTCTGAGTTTGCCAATCAAGGCTAGAAAACTATAGAAGGCCATAAGTGCAAAGCAAAACGATGTTTGTTTCCAAATGAGAATGGACCCTTCCCAAGAATTGTGCTAATAACATTCACGCATGCGTACAGACCCTATTGGTTGGCAAACGCCATAGAGATGTGCACTAAACAGACGCGCAATCGCGTCTGCGTCACGCAGCCATAAGCCGTGTACAAAACAGCGGGATCTCCCTCATTTTGCCAACCAAAACGTTAGTGCGCACGCGCTATATGCAATTTACATATTTCATGGGAAAGGTCTATTAGCAAAGCACAAAATATTTTTGCTTACCAAAAAAACGTGTATACTGATAGTGACTGATGCTCTGCTTATTTTTCTAAGCAGGAATTTTCTGAACAAAATGTCTCTGTATATTTGGTATGCAGTAACACAATGTTTACATCTTCTTGCTGGGTAGAACTAGGTTCTTCTGAGAACCTGTCTTGCTTTTTATTCTAATAACCGTGGAGTAGATTTTTTGAAATATTTTTTAAATTGTTTTCTTCCTATGCATGAAATTGAGACCACATCTTACGAGTGGGCGTAGAAAACTTATTTACCATCATTCTGTCGTTGTAGTTGTCTAGGAGGAGCACCCCTGATCCAGCAACCTTCTTGGACTCTACCATTGTCTTCAGATCGGCTAGTAAGCTCATGTGCTTGGACATGTCTGTTGCTAACACCTGAGAATATACAGGGGAAAAAAAAACACAACTTTTTAAAATAGCAACGGAAAGTTATGTACAGAAAAGAAATGAGGTTTCAAGAATAATAAATTGGAAAAAATGCTATGAAGTTTCTTGTCTTCAATTATTGTGTATTTTTATCAATCTTGTTTTTAGTTTACATAATTTATAGAACTGTTATCTTCTTGTCAACTACATTTGGTACATCTTGCATATAGAAATAAATGTTTAACGCTGAACTAAAATAAGTCATAAACCACAAGGGAAACTGACTGAGTTAATTTTAAAGAACTTTTGGGTTGAACGAAGATACTCCACAGGAGTGAGACTTGCAACTCCTGGGGCCAATTTCATACAGCTGCTAAGCACAAAAATTTGCTTAGCATGATACCAGTAACAAGCAATACGGTACAAATGGAAATTTGGTTGGTAATACTGTTTTATCAAGGAAGAAAATTTCATGCTAAGCAAGTTTTTGTGCTTAGCAGCTCTGTGAAATTGGGCCCTGGATTAATGTATCGATGTGGCAGGAGATTTTGTCTTTTTGGAGATTCTGTCCCCCCATATGGCGAACTGTGTACAAACGTCTTCTGATAGCGCCCTCTATTTAATAATCCCCCTACAGCCCATGTTAATTTCCCCTGACATAATACCCTGGGATACCAGCACTAGACCAAAACCGATCTATCTAGCCCTATGTTGGAAGTCTCCCTATTTAGGAAAGGTTTGCGGTAACGCCATGCAGTGACTATCTCTATCGAGTTGGGGTGGTTCTGAGAAGAACCGTTGGTTTCAACTCGATGTTTCGATCAGTATGCTCTGATCATCTTCTGGAGACAGCTTTCCTTATTGTATTTCCACCATGCAAAGTTTCAAATCCTACTTCTCCCAAATTTGTCAATGTCTTTGTTCAGGGGTGCCAGTAAGAAGCCATACAACCTGTAACTGCTGTGTAGCCACACTAATCACACCACAGTTTACAATTGAGATCTGCATAAGTAGAGGGGTGCAACTTTTTATTTGAACTGAGTTAAATAAGGGCTCCCTCTATTGGTTGTGTTAAAAGCGCGTATAACTCACCATATCAATCACCATTCGCCTGAGCTGTTGCAGCTGCTTCTTGGTCAGTGTTTCAAACAGGTTACAGTTTTCCAGCTGCAGTAATTTGAAGGCTACAGCCACAGAGTGGTTCTCTAATACTGACTCATCATTGTACAGAATTGCTAGCTCAGAACCTTCAGAAAGAAGTGACAACAAAAATATACAAGTTAAGTATTTTTGAGGTTTGAGATCTGTAGCAGATGAACAGCGGTTGATCACTAAGCATTAAGATTCATCTTAAGATCAGTGCCCAATTTCATAAAGCCTGCAAGCACAAAAAACTTGCTAACAAGAACACCATACAGTTACCATTGCTGCGACTGGTACTCACTGCTCTCTTAATGTAAAATCGTGAAAAGTTCACTCTCTTGTCTGAGTGGTGTCAGTTTCGCTCTGTTGAGAGTGAAAGTCAATCTGTGTCGCTCTCTTTGAGTGAAATTTGAACCAACTTCACTTTAACTCGAGATGAAAGTACCCGTCTTTCACCCTAAAAAGAGTTGTCCGCCATATGGCTCTTTGCAAGAGTGGTATGGCGGACAAAACAAGTTGTTTTTCACTCCTTTTAAATTAATGGAGTGGTGCTCAAAACTCATTGTACTCAATGGTGCTCATACCACAGTTTCATGGAATTTTATTTATTGTTTGAAATGAGTTTAGCAAGTAAGTAAAAAGTACATTATGCAAGTAGAGAACATTAAATCAATTTATTGTAACAAATGTAGTCGAAACCTGCTGTAACTGTTTGGAGATGTAAAACTATGTAACAAAATCGATCAATCAGTTATTCAATTGATCAATCAATCAAATGCATAAAACAAACAACCATTCATTCCATATTTGGTTAAACAATGAATAAAATCAATACCAACTTACTTGAGGCAATGAGGAACTAGTTTAACAAAATCAACCAATCAGTTATTTAATTAATCAATCAATCAATCAAATCAATAAATCAAACAACCATTCATTCCATATTTGGTTAAACAATCAATAAAATCAATACCAACTTACTTGAGGCAATGAGGAACTGGTTGTTCAGACCAGGGTGCCTTACATCGTGTATTGCTGCAGCATATAACGCTGCAAGAGTCTCAATATCTGTGAATACATTCTGTAAGAAAAAAAAACACAGAGAAAACAAACTTGGTAAAATATCAGAGTTTCATACTCAATAAGCTTCTTGTTAAAGCCATTGGACCCTTTCGCTACAGGAAAAAAAAAAGTTCACAGATTTAAAAAATAACTTATAGGGTTTACAGAAGGTAGTGGTGAAAGACTTCTCTTGAAATATTATTCCATGAAGTGCTTTACTTTTTGAGAAAACGGTAAAACAACATCAATTCTCGATATCGAGAAAACATATGTCATGACACGGCGAAACGTGCGGATACAAGGGTGGGTTTTCCCGTTATTTTCTCCCGACTCCGATGACAGATTGAGCCTAAATTTTCACAGGTTTGTTATTTTATATATAAGTTGTGATACACGAAGTGTGGGCCTTGGACAATACTGTTTACCGAAAGTGTCCATTGGCTTTAATTTTTTTTTAGTGAAAATCCAAGTTTTGTCCCCTTCCTTTTTAGAGGAATTGAACTGGTTGCATGTTAATTGCCACACATGACAGAGCCCCCTACAATTTAAAACAAAACCTGGTGCTTTTGATTCACAAGACTCTTTTCAACAATTGGGTATGGTTTTAACTGTCTTTAAGGGGGCAGTGTTCTAATAAGCCTTGGCCCAACATTATGGAATCCATTAACCCTTCTTAATCTTGTCTCGATGTAAATGGACCACGCAAATCCAGCGCAGACACGGAAGCGGAAACGCATGGCTGGGTGTGTAAGTATACTTGGCCCAGATGTAAGAACTCTTGCATACAGACAGCGTGGAGTTACACTGTGAATGTCAAAGTACACCAGTACACTTGAAGCCTTTTAGCTCCCTCACTAAATTCCTTTTAGGAGGGGCTTTCAAGGTCAAACTCAGTTTTATGATGCTCTCATATTTCACTAGATCGAGGTCCTATGAACTTTGGTTAGAAAAAGTACAGGTTCTCAAACATCATGTTGAAATGGTCAACATTGTAAATATATATGACATTTTGTAAACAAAATTACATTATTTGTTCCTGTTTATACCCTTTCGGTTTGAAATATAAAACAAAACTTGTTTAGTCTGATTACTTATTCATCCCAATGCTCACATTAATGTTGTAATGAACCGGAGGGATAAAACAAAAACATGTTGCAAATTGTTAAGTTGAACAATCAGGAGCCTAAGCTAATGACATTGTCTAAAAAACAAAAAACTAAAAAACTAAAAACAGAACAAAAATACAGAAAAAAATCAACAGTAATTGTACAAAAAACTGTTCTTTCACCCACCAGTTGGTTTAGTGCCAAATTGAGAACTTTCTCCCATAAGGAGATAAAATTCGCGAAAAAAGTTGTCTGCCATTAAACGCGACAAATTACAATCTTGTAGCTAACATTAGAGTACTCCATCATACTTAATAGTTTATTAGTTTGCCAGAACCAATTAATGTTGAGTAAAAAGAAACAATAAATAAATAAAGAAATAACAAATACAGAAAATTCATCAGTAAGTGTACAAATACAGTTCTCTAGCCACATGTTGACCTGCTGCCAAATTGAGTACTTTCTCCCACAAGAAGATACAAGTTTAAAGGATAGAAAATGTGCCTGTCAAGAAGTGCAACCATTTTCAATCTTGTATCTAGTTTAAGTGCACTGTATCATTATTAATAGTAGATCAGTTTGTCAGAACTGTTTACACTCAAGGTTTTTACTGGGGTTGAAAATAAACGACTTGAACTGACTTAGTTTTGAAATCTGTGAACATGCGGCAGGCAGATTTCACACTTTTTGAGGAAACTTTTTTTGGAAGAATTTTTAAAAACGTTTATCATGCTGCCCTGTCTTTGTCATGTACCCTGTGTGCAATCTAAATAATGAATATTGATTTTCACACAACCACAAGGGGCTAGACTATTTTAACCTTCCAGCCTTGTTGTGGTTAACATTGATAATAGAGTTGGAGATAAACAAGATGGCTGCCCTATGCAATGGTCTGGTAACCCACCTCAAGTGCTGGTGCTGAAAGTAAATAGTTGGTAGACTGGACCACGTCTGCAGCATGGATCTGGTTGTGATACTTGACATCTTTATTGTAGTTATCCTCTAATATCATCATGTATGTGATTAGCGTCTTGTGAGGAATCTGAAACGTCTTTAATAATCCTCTTTCCTACAAAAAATAAAATATTTACATAGATATCACCGGCTCACATTCTTAATCTATGACAGCGATTAGAACACTTCAAGTCTGTACAGATAAGTATCACTTATTCCCCTGGCTAGATTGATCTTATCAGACGAGTCGTGTAAAACCTCTCCATTTGGTAAAAAAAAAAAAAAAACATTTCCATATTACGCATGAATCTAAGAATTCAAACTGCCTCTAGCCATCAGGCTAGCTCGGTGGTATAGTGGTAAAACACTTGCTCTACCAATGCAAAGGTCATGGGTTGGAATCGTGAGTACAGTGCTTTTAAAATACCCATTGCTTAAAGGAACGTTACAGAATTGGTAAGAAACAAAAATCGTGAAGATCACAGATTTACATAAAACTTACACAGTCCTAATGATGATGATAGTATAAAACATACCTTGAAATATTTCAGCCTGTAATTTCATATTTGATGAGAAATAAATAATCTACTTTCGCATTTGGAGTTTATCGCTCAGTGAGCGTTTTATTAATTTCTGTTTTGGCATCGATGCAATGCAAAATTTGTAATTGTTTTTCACTGTTCTCTTGTGACCCAGATGGCCGACCGATCTCATACTTCTACAGGTTTGTCAGTTCAAGTATATGGTGGATTACATAAAGTGCTTACACTGCCAGCAACTTCTTTTTTAGCAAAACCAATTCTGTAATGTTCCTTTACGTGTAGACACTAAATTATAGTCTTTGAAGCCCTCAGTATTACCCACTATGAATTCTTTGTTATAATCCTGTTTCCAACTCGACCCCCAATGAAACCCTAGTGTCAAAGGAGTATTTTTCCACAAAGATGACCACCCACTAACCACACTCATGTGTTCAACACACATCCCCTTAGTCGTGGCCTTTTGTAGGGTGAAGTTGCTTACCTGCAGGACTGTGAATGTGACTGCTGTGAGAGGTCTGTGATTCGTGAGGGCATCAACCCTGAAAGCATCAAATCCCCATCTATCAAGATTCTCCATCTCCTAAATAAACAATAGAGAAAAAAAAATGTCAGCAAATGTTTAGTTTTACAGATCATCTTTCGGTTCTGAGAAATATTGAAACAGAGCTTACTAGTGGTTAAGGAGTAAATCACATTTTGACCCTAGCTGAGTCCTTCTCAAAAGCTAAATGACATCAGGGGTCGATTTCACAGAGTTAGGACTAGTCCTAACTTAGGACTAGTCCTAGGAGATATTAAAAACTCAAGGCTAGTCCTAAAGTATAGTATAACTTGTCCTAACTCTAGATAAGACTAGTCTTAACTCTTTGTGAAATCCGTCACAGAGCACTTAGTATTTTAGTGAAAAACTAACACCCATGTGTGTAAATAACAATAACATTTGACTTGATGAAGAGATGAATGAAACATCATGAAGTTTTATTACATTTATTGTTCTAAAACTTCAAAAAAATATGTTCTACCTTCTCCATATCTTCTTCTTTTTCGTATGAGACGCCGTACCGTGACACAACATCCTGCGACAAGCTGTTGTGGTGCTTCAACTTTTGAATGCCTTTGATTTTGGTGACTGCGTCGTTGCTCCGTCGTGCAGACAGCGGTCCTGAGGTTGTTGTCGTAGACCCTTTACTGTCGACTCTTGACGGGGCATTCTTTGGGATTGGAGAGGGTGACGGGGCATCTCGTGGTGGTTGGACGGGCATGTCAATATCCGTGTGTTTGTCTGAAGAGAAAAAAGGAACAATTTAGGTCAAGATAAACTACATTAAAAATGATAAGCAACGTATACTCCGTGTTTTCCTGAGTCCTGCTGAAACCCCCCCCCCCCCAAATTGATGGACCTACTTCTCTGGTGGGATTAAGACCCACACCCCTCATGCTGCTTGAATTCTAGAACTCTAGGGGGTACTGGGGTTACTGGTCTAAATCTCATCAATAAGGAAAGTCTTTTTAAAGTTCAGATCTCAATTTCAGACCCTACTGGTCCGCTGGCCACATGCCAGTTACAACTACTAAAGACTAGTCAAAGTTATATCTCAGTGGTCCTGGTGTCTACTTCAATTTCATAGAGCTGCTCAGCAAGAAAATTTGCTTAGCATGAAAATTTCTTTCTTCATAAAAACAGGATTACCAACCATATTTCCATTTGTTGCCTATTGCTTGTTACTGGTATTTAGCTGTCGTTTGCTTATCCTGAGAATCACATGAAAATTTGGTTGGCAATCCTGTTTTTATCAAGGAAGAAATTTCATGCTAAGCAATTTTTTGTGCTTAGCAGCTCTATGAAATTGGGCCCTGATGTCTTTACCACAGGCATGTGAGAAACTATCCATTAAAGAAGAGGAAAAGAGAAAACCAGGCAAGAAAAAAGAGGGAAAGATATTATTCCTATTCTTTTGTACACAGAAAGTGAAGAAAAAGAGAGGAATCAAAACCCCAAAAGAGGAAATCAGCTTAAAAGAGAAAATCTCACATGCCTGTAACCACTAGACAACCAAGGGTGTCCAGTGACTAGAGGTCAGTTTGAATCCTTCAATTAGCAGCGGGTAACGTAATCAATTTAATATTTGCATTGGGGTCAAGTGGTCTAGAGTGCAGGGTCTGTGGTTCAAATGCCACCCGAGTAGTAGTATGCATTGGATTACTTTTCCCACAGGCATCGGGTACACAGTGCTCATCAAACATCAGTGTAAGGCCCATGTCACATGAGGCAATTTACTGGCAACCAGTTTGAAGCAATCCCAAAGAAGAAAAAGCATTCACATTTCAATGTCTTATAATTTTCATGAAGATAGTAAGACATTGATTGAAAAATAACTCATGTGCTACCAAAGTGGTTCTGTAACATACACTGTAGTTGGTTACCACCAAGTTGCCTCGTGTGACAAAAGGAACCCCCAAATAATATTCTTCATCTGAGATGCAATTTATTTCATCCATTAAGCTACATGTAAGTCACTGTTAGTGTTACTGGTTCAACATTGTCAGTTCTAACCCAGGGGCGACAGTAAATTGCCGACCAAACGGTCTGAAACAAAGATCTGAATTTAAAGCCATTGGACACTTTCCTTATCCCCTCCGGTCACTAACCATCCAAACCAGTATTGAAAAGCTTGACATCTCATTGGTTCATATGTACATGCTTCTTTTCAAACTTTGAACATCTTGGGTGGATTTAACAAAGAGTTATTCGTCCTAACTAAGGACTATAGCCATACGTTTTGTATATCTTAGGACTAGCACCAAGTTAGGACTAGTCCTAACTCTCTGGAAATCGACCCCTGTGCATGCAGTGGGCAGAAATATATAGTTCTCGGTGTTTCTACTGGCATAGAGGCCAGCAGACTAGAAAAATCAGAGGAGAACACTGTTAATTACATTAATAATCAACAATCTTGCAGTTCCAAAACTGACACCACCCCCATAATGTAAATAAGGTTGTTTTTTTTTTTTTTTTTTTTTTTATCAAGTTGGGGTTTCAGTCTTCAGGAGCATTTATACTCACCTATATATGTACTTAACAGGTACTCTGATACCTGGTTGCCTGATTTACTGGTCTCTGAAAACGCAGAGAGTTCTCTACCGAGCATACGTCGGAACTGAAGTAGCAAACAGAGACAAAAAATAAAAAGGTTACTTTTCCGTATCAGCTTGCATCTCAACAGTGAAATACAAATACAACATCATACAGTATTTCTGGTTTCGAGAGTAACCTGAACTTACACCTTGAGCACCTAGAAGTGTTTACTTGCAAGTGTCTTCTTTTGCAGCTTCTTAAGATAGGGTTAGTCTTCTAGACTTGTACAAGGGAGCATTTATAAAACACAGGAGGCCGATAAAAGCTTAGCGGCTGTTGTAAACTGGCTACTAACCAAAAGAACATATGGAATAAATGCAAAAAAAATAGTTAATAGCCTGATGTTTCGACCCTAGCAGAGTCTATCTCGAAGGTAAGGTGCTGCTAGGTTTGAAACATAAGCCCATTAACTTTTTGTTCTGCTTTTTGTGATTTGCATGAATTTTTGTTAACTGATCATTAGGTTGGATGTACTACTGAGCTTTCTATATTTATTTAATGTGGTATTGGTGTTTATTTCAAGACTCAGTAGGCAATAGAGACCTTTCTAACTATAGACCTTTCTTCTGCAACGTCACAGCCCATGTTTTTGCCAATCGTGGTTGGAAAACTATGGAAAGCCATGAATGCAAATCAAAAACAGATCGCTACTGTTTGTAACAATGTTACAAAAAAAATTCAAATAATGTGTTGATTTTATTGAAAACAAATCAACGATATGGGAAGTATCTTATTTCATTGAAACGATGCAGAAATTGTGAATTTTTTTAAAAGATCTGTTTATACGATGCCCTCCATGTCAACCAAGATGGTTTGTTTATCAACAAAAGGAATGTCTATAGTTTTGAAAAGACATATGATTTGTGACTTACTTTACTTGTTGCCAGATCGCTGACTGAGCGATGTGTTTGCATTGACTCCAGCTGTTCCAGGCACCAGTCTAACTCTTCAAGGGTATCAAACGCCATCTTACCATAGCTCTCATCTATGCATCAACAAACAAATACACATTGAATTACATGTCCTGTTCTTACCAACTTTCCTGCCCCTCTGTCAAATACTGCCGTAACCTGTTTTTGAAATACAATCTAAAAATACAAAAAACTTCATCAGAACTGTCCAAGAAAAAGGTTAGTGTCACATTGTTAAAAAAATGTACTGTCTTTGTGCATTCCGGGCCATTTCTTGGGAGGCAAGTCTTGTCAAACTTGTGCCAAAATTACCACATAAAAATCAAGACTTAAAAAATGTACAGCTTAACTTAGGGAATAAAAGGGTAACAACGAGTTCTTAAACGGACTTTTAAAACCGGCAGGGTCGTTCCCGTGTGATAAAGGCCTGCGCCAAAGGGTGAGGGCCTTTATCTTGAACAAGAAAAGTGTGTAGCTTTTAGCATTTTTACAAAAGGGGGCTGAATAAAGATGGACATGACTTACCAACATTAGGTGGATTAGGTTTGATTTGATGTAACTTGTCTTTAGGCGACTGTCTGTGAAACAAAATGAAGAAACAACAACAAGCCAATGAAAACTTTGATCTTTCCCAATTCAGTAACTCCATTGTCAATGGTAGTCTTTCAAGCGCTAGGTGGCAGCAGACCAGGTGAAATTCCATTGTTTATGTAGCTCTGAGCATAGAGCAATGCTCTGAGCATGCTGCCACATCATGCTTAAAAGTAACCCATGGAAAGTTTTATCTCTGAAAAATTCAGGTTATTTTAGGCCTGTACAAAACAAAATTCTACCAAGGGTTATGCAAGCTGGCTTGTGCCAATGTCGTTAACATTACACGCAATTAAGAGCGCGACACAGAAATAGTGGAAATTCAACATTGATTTGTTTATAATTCTTTTGGTTATGTAAGAATTAATCCAATTATAGACAATGCATTTATATGTTAGAAAAGTGTAAGGGCTGTAGTCTATAGACTGTGCAAGTCTCGCGCGCATCGGAGCGAGAACACACGACAACTGAAGAAATTAATTTTTTTATGAATCAAATCTTTGCTTTAATTTATTCTTTATGCCGAATCTGAACAACAAAAATACCCTATAGAGCTTGTTTAAATTAGTTTAGCAGTTTTAAACACATACACAATTATCGGTTAAAGTCTATGTATAGACAAAAGTAAAACTCTGGGACAAGGGTGTTTGTATGATCTTAAACTTTTTGAAACCCCTTTTGTAAATCTTCGCCCGAATGTGAAACTACTCAAAGCTGGTTTATACGCGGACGCACGATGGTCGCAAGGGCGTGAGATAAACGCGTGACGCAGTTTAAAGAGGAAGCCGACGCCTAAACGACCAATGACAAGGTTTTTCACCCCGCGCGTCTGCGTAAGTTTCGTGATCGGAGATGGGCACAAATTCTTAATTTTTACCAAGCAACCTGACCCGAAGTCAAGTTTAAATATCGGTTTTTCTTCGTTACCATGTTGACTTTATTTTTACTTTTATATATGATGTTAGTTAGTGTTACATTTTTAACAACATATGTCATTTTTATGGTCATAAACTACATTAAACTAAAGTAATGGACGAAACAAAATCTCCCCCACGTAAAACTACATAAGGTTGGGACCACAATGGTCCCGGAAGTTCAAATCCGCGCGAGACTTGCACAGTCTATTCCAGCACCCCAATCCAAAAGGTCGGAGATGCAGCACCCACAGCTATCACAGGCCCGATTGCTTTTTATCAAAACAGGACAGCGGAAAAAGATAAATCCTTAATTTTCAGCAGGTGAACAAATTTGGAAAGAGCCCTTCGGCCAAATATAGAACTAGGCAAACAAAACTTATCGCCCCATTTTAAAAAGGGTATCCAGCAAGACTTGATACACCTCTAGGTAAATTGAAAGCTATCCGATGACCATTTGCTGATATCCCTGACCTTCATACAAGTTTTTAAAAAGGGACGAAACCGAGGGCTGCGATAGAAAACGAGAGCTGCGAAAGAATGCCTATACTTACCCCGCGGGTCGCATCGATGAAAATATTATTTACTAATGCAACTGGCACTCAGTGACGCAATTACATAAGTGGTGAGACTGTATTTTGATAGGTATAAGGTGGCGGGTTAGAGTAGGGAAGGAGTGTGGACGATACCACAAGCCTGGACGGACGATAATGTGGCTATAAAGTGGCATGGATACACATCTAGGTATGAAATACTAGCCGCTTCAAAAATTCCATCTCAAACCCAGGGATCTCTTTACACATCGTGACCTGAGAAAATTATCTTAATGCTTGAAATTTCAAACTTCTCTGTGCGATAACAGCAGATCTGATGTACACATCGTTTGATCAGCTTGAAAAACAAAAACAATCGATCTCTCGAATGACATTTCTATGTTAATAAAGTGGAGCTGTTGACGGTGATAATACCTAAAATAGCCAAAGTGTCGGGGAAAAAAAGAAACAAATGAACACCTTGTGATGGGTAGGCATCCTGTGGGATGTTGTGGGAGGGGAGGGGGCTTGCGCCTTCCCCCGCATCGTCAAGAGAGGATGCAGAAATGACCAATACACCAGTCATTATTTTGTCACTTAAACCTTAAACAGACAGGAAAAGTGCCACAGCCTAATCATCATCAATACCTAACGACCGAGCCAGTAATTAAAGCAACCCAACCTCCTTCTCTACGCTGCAGAGAACATCGACCAAAACCAACACTGGAATCTGCCGTAAGGACATTGGTGCGTAACCGTCACAGAAATTACCCCCAACTCCATAAAACAACCCAAATGGAAAATTAATTCCATCGGCGAAGTGTCATTACAACACTATAAGCGTCAGGCCTGGAGCCAGGTTACATTTATCATTGTAGGCGGGGGAGTTTCTGTTGCGATACATCAAAATATTTTTCGACTGAATGATAAAATATTCATTGAGATGGGGATGGGGTTTGAACCCTTGACCTATAGATTGTAGTGGGCTGCTCAGATCACTCTACACTATGAAATAAAGCTCTGGGTTATTCTATAACTATTCAATGTCCAACCATCTTGTTACCAAACTATGAAGTCCAAAGTAAAAGGTAGAAGGCAAAAATACTTGGCACCAAGCAAATGGTTTCTTTTGAATTCAGTCTAAGTAAAAGACAAATCAATGGGAGACTTTTGAGACGCTGGTGGCAGCAGAAATAACAGTCCTTTTTGAGGCTCTGAGCATGCATGCACATACTGAGTATTGCGCGCGTCAGTACTGTGCGCGTAGGTCTGAGCACAGGCATGACTGGCAAGAACTGTGATTGTGAAAAATGATTGTCCGAAAGTCTCCGGTAATTAAAAAAAACATTTCATGGCAAAGGGTGCCCAGAATTTGATGAAGTAACAACAACAACTTCTGGTTGACTTTATGTTTATCATGCGATTTGATGCATTGTGGTAGCACCATGTGATTCAACTTAAAACTGTTAAGATTTGTTCAGGCTATATCTCCGACTGTATTTGCCATGCTGTCACTTTAAACCCAGGAATGGGCAAGGTGATAACCTTGAGTGCAGTCAAGATGACATGATTGGAGATGATCTGACAAGGATATCATTCCATTCAATCACAGCAAAAAACACTAAATTTGAATAGATATTGGAATTCATTACACATCGTTTCACTCGACGTGGCGAGAAATTCCTTTAAATCCTTACACATACCCTCTAAAGAGAGACTTGTGCAAACATTTTTTTTTTTCATTTTCTTCAACCCACAGCCACTATCAGAGAACAAATTCACTCAAGAAGAATGATTTCTTCACTCAATTTCAAGATAAGGTTTAGATTTGATTAAAGCTCGGGATGGTTGCAAACAAAATGTGATACACGTTGAGCAACTAACACAAATCCTAGGGTTTTATGGATTCAAGCAGCTCCTTCCTTTAATGGACACTTTTGAATCTCAACTTAAAACCCATCTGTTTTGTCAATCTGGTTATAGCGCTTAAAAACGTCCGTATTTAGCGCTCTATAAATGTTGTAATTATCATTATTATTATTATTCTCCACCCACCCAACCACCCCCCCCCCACACAAAATAAATAAAAAAATCAAGATGTGCAATGGTTAATGTTCTCTTAGATTTTACACAACTGCATTGCTTTGCATAATGTGTCTACTGATGCTATACTTGGATGTAATAAAATACTTTTTTCCTTGACTGGATAAAATGAATAAATTCAGTTGCACTGGGGACACTTTCCTATTCAGTATGATGTTATCGCTATGTACTGACGCCAACTACCTCTGGCACTTATTGATAATTGCAGGGTAACACTTCATGAAACCATAGAAGAAGGAAGGGGGATGACATCTGAACAATATTTACCACCACCCACACTGCTTCGTAACAGCTGAGACCTACTCTTGGGGTTGAGAGTTATTGCTGATTTTTAAAAAAATCAGGAATCAGTCTTTTATATCATGTCTGACAACTCCACTACTACACAATATAGTTCCAACAGCGCAATGCAAAATAGTAGCGCTCATAATAAAATGCACCCAATAATATTTTTTTCAGTTTATAAAGCGAAGTAATAAAAAAAGAGATTTTGGGATTGATAAGGAGAATCTGTAATAAGCCAAGCAACGCCTACTCTACATAATCCAGCCAGAATCTTCCTAGGGTAAAAGAGAGCGATCGCCGAGCAAGCACGTCTTACGGAGAAATGACCGGGATTACAGCCAGAGTAAACAACTCTCCTTTTCCAACTTCTAAGTTAAAGAGAACCGCAGAGCATTAGCATTCTAAAAGGACCCCATCAACAATAGGTCAAGCAGAATTTATAAAGCCATGGATCTGTTGAGAAGTCTGCGTCTCTCGCCCCCAAATTAGTCGGTTATCATGGGAGATTTTGTTGTCACAAGGGGTGCGTTTTAGTCATGATACAGCAGGGCAATTAGATCATTTTTTTTTCTTCCCTGTCTTATTCCTCCTCGAGAGTCCATTAGGAGGAGAGCTACAATCCCGGCCAAAATGCTTGGGCCACCCTTTCCTGATACAACAGTTCCCTGTGCACTTCCCATTCACATTCACATTCAAGACATTTGCTGCCCCCCCCCCCCCCCCCCCCCCGCCCATGTTGACTGTAATTCGGAAGACAGTCGGCAAATGGAACCAACATTGAAAGGGGGCAGGGGGGGCCCAACGAGATATGGCCGGGATTGTCTTAGTTAATTTCGTAATTTTTTTCCTGTTTTTAAATTAGGAGATAATGCTTTTACAGGACTGTTAATATCAAAAGACATTGGATATGCATTTATAACTGAGTAGGGCATTAAAAAAGATTTTAAATCAGCAAGTATTTTTGTTGGGGTGGGTGTGGGGGGGTGGAGTGGGGGTCTGACTATGATGGGAATTGACAGTCAATTATGTTTGGTTGCGGGAAAAAGTCTAAATCACTAGCAAATCAGTAATGATGTTTTGTAGGGTTGGGGAAGGTGGCTAACTGTATTGTGCATTAACATAAATTATTATTTATTGCCGAGTACAGCGTGTTAACACAAAAGTACACACACAGGCAACTTTTGTATTTTAACTGTCTTTTGAGAAGGGGGGGGGGGGGGCGGGGGGTTGCACCATTAGGCCCGTATTATGTTGGCAGGATTAATAAGAAATAAGTAAAATAGTAGTATAAAAAATGCACTTGGAAAATGAAAGAATGGGTATAAGCGATTAATATTAATTGTATGGCGAGTAAGCTGATACAAATAAGATTGAAAAAAATTCTGCTTTCACCATCCTGGAGTCATTTTAGCTTCAACTATGCTTTGTTAAGCGTATCTCTTAGTTATTACACCATGGAGTCGCATGCAAATTCAAGCACAGTGATGCTCAGCGTCCATAGACTTGATTTCAAGTCTGAGGTGGCTGTTATTCCTCTCTATGAGACACGAAATACGCCCGCAATAGGTTAGCTGTCATGGGACAAGGTAACAATAGGGCGCTATTTGGGGCAATACTGTATTTGCTATCAAGTTGACTAGAAGAAACGATTACAGGCTTGAATCAAGTTTACACGGTTCACCGTAGTAAAGTAAATAAGGAAATTAATGAATTTTCTTTTCTATTTGGTATAAAGGGTTAACCGTTTGAGTTTGTGTAAAAAAAACGAATGAGGTGGTTGAATAAATAACAACAGGTTATGTGTTGTTTGTGGACTGTAATGCCATTTTCGTGTTGAAAAAAAGACATTTCCCGGTAAGTTAGCAGTCAAAATGCTATGGTTAACCGTGTGGTGAACCGTCAGACATGAACGCAACCAACTAAATTGGACAGGTACATTATTTGTCTGCGCAGGCGCAAGGCGCTCGTGTCAGGGATCGTCATCGCGCCTCAGAGTAAAAGGCAATGCAGATTTTGGACGGGCTATTTCGGGAGTTACACATGTCTTCATTTATATTATTTTATGGACTTTATACCGAACAACAAAAGATGCAAGCCAAGTTACATAATTAATTTAGGTGTAACCCATGAATATAGTTATGTTTTATTTGTGAAAGCGAGTAAAGCAAAGTCATGTCAAGGAGTCCATTTCAGCGAGCATGAATATGACGTGTGAGAAAAGCAGTCGTAAAATCTTTTGCTTAGCGCCAAAGAGAGGTAATAAAATTTTGCATCACACAATGACGCTCGTACGAGTTGCTTAGCGCCATACAGGGGGTATTCAAGTTTACTAATAACACAATGCACTCTCTGTATGACCAATAAGGTTTGACTTAAGACATAGTGTACATGTGGTTGCTTTTTTGAATGTGTCTTTCGTCTTAACATCTGATTTGGTCAAGATGGACGACCCTTCCCTTCCCAAAACACCACTACCCCCATTGACCCAGCAATAAATTCACTTTGTTTGGACATTCATTATCTTTTCGAAGCGTTCTTTGCATGTTCAAAAATTTCAAAAAATCACTCAGACAATCCCGGCCAAAATGCTTGGGCCACCCTTTCCTGATACAACAGTTCCCTGTGCACTTCCCATTCACATTCACATTCAAGACATTTGCACCCCCCCCCCCCCCCGCCCCCGCGTAAAATCTTTTGCTTAGCGCCAAAGAGAGGTAATAAAATTTCGCGTCACACAATGACGCTCGTACGAGTTGCTTAGTGCCATACAGGGGGTATTCAAGTTTACTAATAACACAATGCACTCTCTGTATGACCAATAAGGTTTGACTTTTGTCTTTCGTCTTAACATCTGATTTGGTCAAGATGGACGACCCTTCCCTTCCCAAAACACCACTACCCCCATTGACCAAGCAATAAAAACTCTCTGCCAGTCCCTAAAAATTTGTCTGGAAATAGCTGAAATCTCAAATTTCTCATCCCCGGAATTTCAAATTTAATTAAAAAATATACCAATTAGCCAACTCCAAGAAATATTTCACCTACATGTTATTCTCGTCCTCATGTTAATGACAAATTGATACGCCAGAGTCCAATATGCTGCCTGCGGGCAAGATAGCTGGTTGCATTTCTCCGTTCACTCCCAGACAAAATTGCAAAATTTTCTTACCGAGGCAATTAGTCAAATTCCTGGGGTTCTACAATTACAGGGTATCGATACCAGGAATTTTCGAAAGGCAATCTTACCTGTTAAAATTGGACGGTAACCCTGTGAGAGAGGTATAGTTCTTGCGAACACTCCGCAAACTGGCAAGAATTTGGGCGAAGGGGGTGACGATCACGTCTTCTGCATTGTGACTGTGGGGAAATAACAAACAAGAAACGTAATATCTATTCCTAAACTTCTGACCCATTGTAACAACTTGTTAGGATTCGAACCGCCTATAGCTACCAGGTAATCTCAGTGGTCCTGGTAAGACACTGCTCTAGAATTGCAAAGGTCGTGGGTTTGAATCCCACCCCAGTAATAACAGGCTCTGTGATTGTGTTTACAGAGCTGGGGAAGCACCGAGTATACAGTGCTAACACACATCAGCGTATATTATTGGGTAAAACCAAAATGATTAATATCCCCGATGCAATCTCCATCTATTAAACTTGTTTGTGTTTATGTACGAACTGCCCACATCAAGTCGGAAAGCCAAGCTTTGGTCGAGAGAACGAGGCAAAGCCAATTTATCCCCCTGGCTGATACATTTAAGAGGATTTAGAAACTATTTACATAACTATAAATAAAGAAGTAGAGTAATAGGGGCCTTCCCTTAGTCCAGATGAAGACACTTAGAACTTCAGGCCAGGAATTTCAACTTTGAACACGTTGAAAGGGCAAGGCCATTTTCATTTGACAAAGTGCACTTCCGTTGGAAATCTTAAAGTTATTAGAAACTTTTGAAGGGCACCAAGGCAAAGACCAGGGGCAACGGTGGCCATTGCCCCCGTGGCTTGTGTGTAATTTCAGGCCTGGAACTTCTTTCAGAGCATTTAAAAACCGGTTTATATTCTCATAAATAAAAATTCCCATATTTCTATGCAGCTTTGATGTTAAGAATGGTGCACCCTTGGTCAAGAGGATAAATACACCCTAAACTCCATGGGTGTTAAACAGCTAATTGAGCGGAATGTTTTCAACGGAAATGGTGTTTTAACTTGTTTTTAAATGTTCACCATTTAAATGTTATTTTGATATGTGTACACTTCTGAATTTTTTCGTAATTATCTATTAAAAAATCAGGACCCATGAATAAAGAATTCAGGTAGAAGGTGTAGGTAATCGCCTTGGTCTGGGGATGAAGACACCCTGAACTTTAAGGATGTTACATTTGAGAGGACTTACAAATGGTTTACATTACCATAAATAAAGAATATGGGTAGAAGGTGTAGGTAATCGCCTTGGTCTGGGGAATGAAGACACCCTGAACTTTAAGGATGTTACATTTGAGAGGACTTACAAATGGTTTGCATTACCATAAACCCAAGAATTTAGGAAGTAGGTGTGGGTATCGCCTTGGTCTGGGGGATGAAGACACCCTGAACTTCATGGGTGTTACATTTCGCAGGGTTTACAAATTCTCTACATCACCATAAATAAAACTTAGTAAAACTGGGTATGGGTTTACCCTTGGTCTAGAGGATGGAGAAGCCTTGAACTTGATGGGTGTTACATTTTTGGGGTTATCCAGAATCAACATCAATACAAATGAAGAATCATGTATAGTGAGTGTGGATTGCCCCTTGGTCTAGAGGATGAAGTCCATTTAACCCAATGGTATAACATGAACTAAAGCAGAGCTGCCAACATTTGCATCTTGCAATCTGGGGCCAATTTTATAGAGCTGCTTTAGCACTAAATTTGCTAAAGCACTAAAATAGCTCGCTTGTTTTACACATGTGACTGGCCAAAATTTCATGCCATATACATTGCTTGTGACTGGTATTTAGCTGTTGTTTACTTAGCAAAACAACTGAATGGAGTCTTGGCCGGTAATCTGATTTTACTAAGCAATGATTTTTTTGCTTAAAGCCATTTGACCCTTTCGGTAAACAGTATTGTCCAAGGCCCACACTTCGTGTATCACAACTTCTATATCAAATAACAAACCTGTGAAAATTTGGGCTTAATCGGTCATCGGAGTCGGGAGAAAATAACGGGAAAACCCACCCTTGTATCCGCGCGATTCGCCGTGTCATGACATGTGTTTAAAATAAATCCGTAATTTTCGTTAACGAGAATTGATATTGTTTTACTGTTTTCTCAAAAAGTAAAGCATTTCATGGATTAATATTTTAAGAGAAGTATTTCACCACTACCTTCTGTAAACCCTGTAAGTTATTTGTAAATCCGTGAATTTTTTTTTTTTTTTTCTGTACCGAAAGGGTCCAATGGCTTTAAGCAAAATTTTGTGCTCAAGCAGCTCTATGAAATTGGGCCCAGGGGGATTTTGTACAACCATCAGGGAGGTAGCATTACAGAGAAACAGTTTCCGTAATGAGGGGAGCTTTTCAAATTTGTTCATCAGAGCTCGGACAGAAAATGTGTTCATCAGAGCATTGAGAGAATGCTTTAGTTTCAGGGAACTTCCTGCAGAATCAGGGAAAGGTGGCAGCTCTGCTCAAGATCTTGGACTACATGTAGGTCTCTCCTGAAGCTGAACCTCATACATTGTAGGTTTTACATTTGAAAGTAGATTTAAGCTCAAAGAAGTTGAACCCAGTATTCTCTTCCCTGTCATAATATTTAAAACTAAGAAACTTTGCTTACCAATCGCTTGTAATGGATGAGTTTCTGGACATAGACTTTGGCGACAGGTCAAAATCGCTGTCGGATCTGTACAAGAAGGATTCTCTCCTCTGTGGGAAGTTTGCCGAGAGGATGAGGCCAGACGATGGGCTCGCCGCATCAATGCCCGGACTCCTGCTCGGTGATGCGCCATTCTCAACATCAAAGCTGCATGGAAATATAGGAAAAGAGTAGAAACAGATGAGACATGAGGACGCCATGTTGTGTTTTGGGTTTTTTGAGGGAACTGGAGAAGTTCCTTATCATTAAATCTCACCCACCCCGAGTGGGATTCAGTGAGTGGGATTGAGATCTCTCTATCAAAGATTGGGACTGGAATCTTAGTGAGGGGGTTGAGATTGAACATATTGGGATTATCACCGAACTTGTGTCAGAGTAAGTAGGAATGATAAACAAGCGTCAATGAGTAAGATTGAGAACTTCCTATACTGCTGAGTGGGGTTGAAATCTTCAATTGCTAAATTGGGGTTGCTGTTCTGAAAAAAAAAGAAACTGGCCAACTGTTGATTACGACTGTGTTAAAGTTATCATTGAATCACACAATCTTCTCTGAATTTAAGTAAGAATTGAAGCATTGCACAGTGTAGGAAGTAAGTAGATTTATGGATTTACGATAAAAATCTCTCTTTGGCACTAAGAAGAAATATAACAGTGTACTCTGCTCATCTTCTGGAGAATGCAATTCCTCCTCATCAACCTATCATCATTTGGGATAAAGCAGTCATGGCATCTTGTTAGCCGATTCCAATAAATAACAATGTTGAGTATTATAATCCGTCCTACATGTATGACACTGAACTTTGAAACAACCGTCCCAGTTTTTCTAAAGTTGGCAGTTCTTATAACTTTGCTGTGCGTTAATTACTTTAACTACAGCCCTGATATTTCACAGAGACAACATAAGCAATCGCCTTCATGCCCCTACCCCTGTCATTGCCTTGGCGCCCCTCGAAATGTAGCAGTAGAAATTTACGTTTCCCTCGAAGTGCCCTTTACTAAGGTTAAACTGTCTTGCCCTTACAATAACAAAGTTCCACGACCGAATCACAACCTTCGTTACAAAAATAGTAAATCACGGCAACCAAATATATACCCCATGGAAAAAGTACTGATATTAAATGCATACTGCATGATTTAATCTCTGTTGGCTATAGTACCCTAAAGGGTCAGGCAAAACAACCTTGTACCCACAGCATAGTCTTATTACAACAAAATTGCCAGAGGAAGACTTCACATATGAATTTGTATAACACTGAAAAGTCAACTAAAAGAACATCGAATATCTACGCACACACTGCTATAGCGCGCGCCCTCCCGGATTTGTGTGTGGCTCTGTGACTTATACACACTGAGCGACTTTGTGCAGTGTGATAGGGGATTTGTTGCGTGATCGTTTATTGGTTCAACTTGTTGATGCCCAGATTGACGGAGGAAATATATACTCTAATAAGAAGGATTGTCTAACCAGATTAAAGCTTATAAAATAAAGTTTAACTCAATGCAAACAAAATTTGTATTAAAACTTAGGGGGCCCTAGATACGGCCTGTTGAAAGGCTGCTAGGTTGTAAAAAAGAAGTTATTTTTCAGTTTCCCACGCGAAACGGTACGAAACTACAAATTTTAAATCGAAATCTGACGGAGGAACAATAATCGTATTCTCCAAAAAAGAGAGACTATGTAAAAGGGGATGTATTCATATTTCTTTTTCTGCAAACAACAAGTTCACACAGTAAAGGAGTAAGGAGTAATTATGACAAAAAAGGAGTGAAAACGTGTTGGTTTTTGCTTAGAAACGCGTGTGTGCAGGGGGTTTCGCACTGTAGCGGCTTAATTGTCATTACAAATTGATATGAGCAGTAACCTTGTAACCAGGGCCTCTATACCTCAACTAGTCAACTGAAGAGCTTGAGGTAAGATAAGTAATCATCGTAATGAAAAACATATATTTTTTTATATACAAAATAAAAAATCTCTAGAATTACATAATTAGGTTTCTGACCTGCCTTGAACGCACTCAAAACAAAAGCAAGGACAAAAAAAAAAATGTACCCAAAACAAGACTTTTACACAAATAAAAACTTTCCAATAAACCTAAATAAACAGCAACAAAAATAGTACACTACTGGTAATTACTCAAAATAATTGTTAGCATAAAAACCTACTTTGTAATGAGTAATGGAGAGCTGTTGATAGTATAAAACATTGTTAGAAACGGCTCCCTCTGAAGTAACATAGTTTTTGAGAAAGAAGTAATTTCTCTCTAAAATATGTGAAGCGAATACCAGAAAGCACACAACTTGTGCGACAAGGGTATGTTTTTTTCCATTAGTCTCTCGCAACTTCAATGACCAATGGAGTTCAAATTTTCACAGGTTTGTTATTCTATGCATTATATGTTGAGATACACCAAGTGAGAAGAATGGCCTTTGACAATTACCAAAGGTGTCCAGTGTCTTTAAAGTAAACCTAAAGCTGCAAATATTTTCCCATCAAACGAGAGAGCATTACTGTTCATATCATCTATTTTAGTTTGATACTGCGAGCACTGGGTTTCACATTTCCATTTGTGATGAACAAGCAAGTACAGCGACCATAAAGGTGGCCTTTCTCTGACGGCTAATAAATTACAAATCAGGTTTGATACGCCTTGAGATGCCTCCACCATAACACTTCAAATAGTAACACACAATCCTGCAAGGTAACATTTGACTAATCGTTTGAGGTAACACCACTTTTTGTTACCACAAACCTCTCTAGTTATACCATTCAAAGTTTGAAATTAATTTAACTTTTGACTGCAAAGCAAACAAAAGAAATACTTAGGTGTTTACTTTCTATCTCGGCTCAGCTGGGTGTGTAACTTCAAATTGGCGCCGGAAATGTCAGCCATGTTAAATCATCATAGTTCCACTCTGGATCTACCGATATCATCAACACAGCAACAGCCCTCTTCCCCCTAAGCCACAAATTCTGAATACCACTTGTTGTACTCAGTTGCCATAGCAACGCCCAAAGGTCTATAACTCTGCCTAAATCATCACATGTGCAGACCCCCTGCTTGGGTGTAACAAGTACAACACTAGTGATTGATCAAACCATAGACCTTACTCTTTGATCAAACAAAGAGCTTCCAAACTGTAGTTTATGACACTGCATTAAACAAAATTCTTCCAACACTGTGCAAAAGATTCCTACATGAGGAAATATTGACATAGAGAGCCTGGTCATGTTTGTTTATGAAAAAAAAAAAATGAAAAAAAAAAAAAAATGCAGCAAAGTTTCAATATGGAGATTTCGGTTTTATTTTTAGTGATCAATCATACATGTACATGAAATAACAAATTTTGACTTAATTTTTTGAGTGAGTCGCGAGAATATACTGAAGAAATTCTATCATTTTCAGAATCTAAGTACCTTGTCATTAGTTTTTTGCTGAAACAATCAAAATCAGTTGTTACATTAGTTTTTTTTTAGATAGGGGGCCTCCCTTTTTTATTAAGAAAAAGGGAGGCACCCTATTTAAAAATATGTCTTTTTCAGATAGAAATATTTCACACAAAGAATGATTCTAGTATGAACTTCATAATCAGTATGCTTTCAGACAAAACTAAAACATGTATTTTTTATCCTGATAGTACCTTTCGGTGATTTAGTTTATTTATTTTGTTTTTCAAAAGGTAAACTCCTGCTGGAGGTTGACATTGTAAACTGCAGAGAAAAACCCCCCCAGAATAACCTCAAAACCCTAAGTAAAGCCTCAGGCAAAGTCACACAATACAGGTCATTCAAGCACTGTTCTTGTAAATAACTTTTCCTTTTCACATTTTCTTATATTAGTTCATCATTTCATCATGTATGGGCTATGTGTGGCCATGTTATGTTCCGGCCATGTTATGTTTTGTCCATTTGAAGGGAAGGTTTATGTTTGGTAATCACTCAAACAATTAATGGCAAAACAAATTTACTTGATTAGAAATAAAGCAGACCAGATTTCGATAATACACAGCATTTTGGGAGTCATTTCACTTTAAAGTAGAGAGGTAATGAAAAAAGATATGAGTTTTTATTTTTTACTAAAATTTGAATTTGAGAGACATTTCTGCCGCAAAAATGCTGCACCTCCTTTAAAAACAATATTTTCACAAGATAAATTTATTGTAAAAATCTATATCAGGCTGAAACAATTCCCCTATTTTATAGGAAAAATTCACTTGTTCAGTTAAAAAATAAAAATAAAAATGCACTAAAAAATGTTTAGATAATCTCAAATTTAGTAAATTTCTTTGAACATGGATCTTTCTCTTCAAAAGGCGTTGACTGGTTGGCGGTACGGTTGGCTGTACGTGAGTGTGACTTTTTTTCTACTTCTCAGTTCACATCCTGAGGAATATTTTGATGTTATGATTCGATTTGGTTGTGATATAGTTTATTATGATAACATTTATGTCTCACACCTAATGCACTGTGATGATCTGATACGATTTTGGTGTGTAAACTCCTGAGCAGTCTTTAAAGGCAGTGGACACTATTGGTAATTACTCAAGATAACTATTAGCATAAAACCTTACTTGGTAACGAGTAATGGGGAGAGGTTGATAGCAGAAAACATTGTGAGAAATGTCTCCCTCTGAAGTGGAGTAGTTTTCGAGAAAGAAGTAATTTTCCACGAATTTGATTTCAAGACCTCAGATTTAGAATTTGAGGTCTCAAAATCAAGCATCTGAAAGCACACAACTTCGTGTGACAAGGGTGTTTTTTCTTTCATTGTTATCTCGCAACTTCGACGACCGATTGAGCTCAAATTTTCACAGGTTTGTTATTTTATGCATATGTTAAGATACACCAAGTGAGAAGACTGGTCTTTGACAATTACCAACAGTGTCCAGTGTCTTTAAAGGGCAAGTATACCTTTGGGAAGAGTGGTTGAAAGCGTGTTAGGATGATTTTTAAAGGCACTGGACACCATTGGTTATCACTCATACTATGTAATGAGCAATTGAGACAGCTGTTGAAGAGCTGTTGATGATATAAAACATGAGAAACAGCTCCCTCTGAAGTAACATAGTTTTTGAGGCAGAGGTAATTTCTCACCCAAATATTCAGACCTGAAGCCTTTTATTTTAGGCATCTGGACACAAAGTTTTGGCAAAAAGGATGTCTTTTCTTTCATTATTCTCTTGCAACGTCGAAGACCAATTAAGTCCAAATTCTCATAATTGTTATTTTTTTGCAGGATACTGGTCTTTGTTAACTACTAAAGGTGTCCAGTGCCTTTAAACACACATTTGTATGGTTGGCTTATTTTTATAATACAGTATTATTTGGAATAAGATCAACACTGGGAAGTCAATCCCAATAAAGCATTAAGAGCTTCACACTTTTCTTTGATGACAGAAGTTTGGCCAGAATATCTGTTTAATTGGATATTTTCCTACACCACACAACAGAACACAATGAATAAGAAGAATTCTAATAATGATGTGCTTTGTGTTATAAAATACACTGACACACATGTATAGTGTATTCATTTTATGACAATTTTATTCATGAATTTGGAATTATGTGATCTGGAGTTAGAAGTGTGTGACTCAATGACGCACTCCCCAAATTATCAGAGCAGCATCTCCCTTGGACGGCAGCCAACTGCCAACTGCGTTTCTCAGATTATTTGACTTGTGTTATCTGCCGTCCATAGCAAACAATCGATGTTTAGAATTTAAACATATTGCTGACTACGACAGTAAGTAAGATGACTGCGTGGACGAGCTACCCACGAAGTTACCCCATGGCTTTCTGCATATAAATGTACGGCTGTTCAAATATACTTAGTGCAGGCATCACTTAACTCTCCTCATGCCCAACTGGAGATACACCGAAAAAGACTTCCTCAGTGTTTGAGGTATTAACCAGGGTTGCAACTCACTTTGGAGTACGTTCCAACGCTTTCTATGAGTTTGTACTTTTGCAACCTTTTAACTAATGGAGACAATTTATTGCCCTTGTTTCAACATCTATAAACTGTGTCTGTAAAGTGTCACTGAAAATATCATGCTTTAATTCTTTATATGTTTTTATTATGATTGTTTTAACAGCTAGTACACAAAGTGGGATCTTTAGCACAAAATCTTTGTCTAGAGAGTATAGGCAGAGAAATATACCAACTGCACCAGAGAACATTGAGCAACTATCAAAACTATGTGACACGGCTGTCCAGTGGTTAGACTGCAGGATTTGCAAACACAAGGTTGAGGGTTCAAATCTTCCCAAGCTTACCATTGCTTTCACAATGACTACAATAACTGAATCACAATTTCTTGGTTGTGTAATTAATAAGCATAGACATTAGGCCAATCAGACTAACCAGTTTAAAAGGATTACCTCAGGTCAGAAATTTAAAACAAGCAGATTTGTGACTCTGTTGTGTGCAAAGATTTCAACCAGTCCTATACAAAAAGCTGGGTTTTTTTTTCTATGAGATTTACAGGGCAGGAGCGTGTGCTTAAGACGAGCAGTTTTTTTTTATTGTACAATTGGCAGGGGTACAGCAAGGTGGGTGTGGCAGGGGAACAGCAAGGGTGGGTGTGGCAGGGGTACAGCAAGATGGGTGTGCCAGGGGAACAGCAAGGTGGGTGTGGCAGGAGTACAGCAAGGGTGGGTGTGGCAGGGGTACAGCAAGGGTGGGTTGGGCAAGGGGCAAAACAGAGGGTGAGCTCAACAAGATATTGCTATTGTACAGGGACTTAGCAAGGGTACATAACAGGGGTGCATGGTTATTTTAGATACAAGCATTTCATGGCAAAGTAGGGGTTGATTTGTATTGAACTACAATGTACATTGTACAGCATGCACATAAATGTCATTTTACATGCGTTGCCTTAACACCAGCGCTTTTGGCACACAATCTGAGCTTTCCGGCACAGGACTGCGGGACAGTCAATCATAAAATGTTTGCAGTTTTATGAAAAGTCATTCCAATAGTCTGTAGTCTACAGCATCAATCAACAAAATATTAAAAAGAAAGGCACCATGAAGGCAACTTGTTAAAGGCCACCGACTTGCTTTATATTCAGTCCACTTTATTGTGATCTTAAAAGTCACCATGCATGTCAAACTACCCACCAACGACCAGACCAGCAAGGTCGTAAAATCAAGTCAAATCTCAGAAATACAATAAAAGGGCAGCCAGCAATTTTGGCTTACAATATAACCAACGTCATTGTAACGCAATAAAAAGGGCTGGATGTTTGATACTGTTCGGTATATGTAGACAGTCTTTGACAGACAAAATCAGCAGTATGTACAAGCAGGTTTATCTGAAGATTATCACGTTTGTTAAAGGCAGTGGACACTATGGGTAATTACTCAAAATAATTATTAGCATAAAACTTTACTTGGTAACGAGTAATAGGGAGAGGTTGATGGTATAAAACGTTGTAATAAACGGCTCCCTCTGAAGTGACATAGTTGTCAAGAAAGAAGTATTTTTCCACGAATTTGATTTAGAGACCTCAAGTTTAGATATTGAGGTCATGAATGATGAAATCAACCATCTAAAAGCACACAACTTCAGGTGACAAGGGTGTTTTTTCTTGCATTATTATCTCGCAACTTCGACGACCGATTGAGCTCAAATTTTCACTGGTCTGTTATTTTATGTATATGTTGAGATACACTAAGTGAGAAGACTGGTCTTTGACAATTACCAATAGTGCCCACTGTCTTAAAGGGCCTCAACCTCAATAGGTAGACGCCCCCGAGAAGCTCAAAATGGAAATTTTTTAAGGGCGGTTGTGGAACAGGCATTTTCACCTCATGAAATGTGCGTCACTCATAAAAATAAAAACCTGTAGGTTCTGTTCAGAGGGTCATTATCCAGGGATTTTTTTGTATATAGAAATGAGCGAGCCTTTCATTATTATACCCATGTATGGCTAATTAACCACATGATGGACATACATAATGGAGAAATTGCTTTAATGCATGATGGCATTTTGCCAGACACGCTTGTTACATTAGATCATCATCTTGTACTTATCATTGTAAATTTTGTTTGCTTTATTGTTGGTTTAGGAATAATGTTTTTGACTCTTTTTTAATCTAGTAAAGCACTCAGTGACTGGTTCGATGCTGGGTGCTGTATAAATCCTGCTTATTATTATTATAATTATTTTATGCCATATTCATGACAGGTAATATTTTAATGGTTTTAGCAGTTAATAATCCAACGACTTTTGATTTTTCTTCAATCTATCTCAATGTAGCCCATGAAGTTATTTATATTAAGAACTAGAGGGCGCACTACCCTAATTTACGCTGCCCCACGTGCGCCCATAACGCAAGTTGTAAAAACAGCATCGCATAGCATGCATTTATCATTCACACATGGCGTGTACCTCATATTCAAAAGGCGTACAGCGTTCATGGCGCACATCCTTTCGGTCCCGTCGCATTTGTGCATGCAGCATCACCAGTGCGCCTTCTAGTTCTTAAATATAACTCTATGATGGTAGCCATGCAGACTGAGGCCATAGTAAGACAAGCAGTCAGTTCCCTTGGTAAGAAAGTACAAATACACGTAGAATCATTGTGTACATTGGGAACCTGACAGAGAATGCTTTTGATTGTTGTTTCTCAATGTTTTCCTGAAGGAAGGTCTCGCTTTATGTAATGTTCTCATCCGGAAAGCCCCGCAAGGGCCCAACATTTTAAATGTCAAATCAATGATTGTACACATGTACCACCCCATCAAACAGAATGTGTAATGTATGTTTATAAATTGCCGACATCAGTTCAGCGAGTGCACTGAGGTGCAATTGCTTCCCAGACAGCGTTGTTAGAATACGTGCAATAAAAGGCAACACAAACAGAACAGTTAATGAAACATCGCTTTTCATTCCTATAACGGCTCTACTTACTGATCATGGTCCAGCAAGTGCTTGTCGAAAACAGGGGACAATAGGGAGCTGCCAAGTAAACAAATTAACAGTTGCTTTTTGTGTTGTAACCATAAGGGGTATTCCAACCGAAACAGCTTTTGGCAACGCCCCTGAATACAAAATCCCTGATGAATCTTACTTTAAAGAAAATGCATTTGCAGCAAATGAATTTAAAAACTCTGTCTTTCATATGAAAGTCTTTACAAAATTTAAGATACATGTACAGACACTAAACATGCAAAAAGGGTTTTCTGAACCTGTAAATACTCCCAGCAGGAAACGGCCTCAATCCCCTTAAATAAACTGATCTGAGTTTATAAAGGATCCACACTGCCTCAATCCTCCAAAGTCAACCAAGAGTAGTTTACACAGGATCCCTACAGCTACTGCCTCAATACTCAACAAAGATCAACATGAGAGTTACTTAAATACAACTGCCTCGGACACGAATATCATCCCTTAATACCGTCCCTTAATCCTTCAAAATCAGCATCCATCCAGATGATTGTAAAAGGCTTGAGAAGGTTAGTTTTAGGGCAATTTATTTTTTTGCAAACTAGACTTGTGGACAAGTCGTTATATTCATGTCGCGGTGATAGCGAATCGGCTCTCTCGCAACTATCTTGCGAGACTGCTGCTCTGCGCAAGACTACTGCTTTCTTCACTGTTTATTAGAGCAGTAGTTTTGCGCAAGCAAGCAATCTCGCGAGATAACTGCGCGAGAGCCGTTTCGCTATCACCGTGACAGAATTATAACGACTTGTCCACAAGTCTATATCGCAAACAGGCAACGATTGACAAGACACAAGCATCTGGAAGAGCTTTAAAGACACTGACCACTAGCACTATAAGTAATTGTGAAAGACCAGTCTTCTCACTTGTTATGCATAAAATAACAAACCTGTGAAAATTTGAACTCAATTGGTAGTCAAAGTTGCGAGATAATAATGAAAGAAAAAACACCCTTGTCACTTTCAGATGGTTGATTTCGAGACCTCAAATTCTAAATCTGAGGTCTCAAAATCAAATTCACGACGGGAAATTACTTCTTTCTCAAAATTACGTTACTTCAAAGGGAGCCGTTTCTCACAATGTTTTGTACTATCAACAGCTCCCCATTAGTCGTTACCAAGTATGTTTTTATGCTAATAATTATTTTGAGTAATAACCAATAGTGTCCACTGCCTTTAAGATTGCACTATTCAGATAAGTCTCTTGTTGACCTGTCTGACATCTGAGTAAGATGCTGATAAGAGTTGGGAGGAGGTAGGAATGCAATCTTTATTTATGAATATTGATCGTTATGAGCATAGATAATAACGTAACCTGTCACAACACATTTTGAGCAACAGAACCTGTGTCAGTTCAACGACAGGTCAAAGAAAAAAGCATTTAAAGAAAATTTGCTATACCTTTTTGTTATCAACGTCTAGAAAATGGGTGGAGCTGCCGAGTTGGATATGGGACGCAGAAGCGCTATGTTTTTCCGTATTCCACTCGCGCTTGTGTGATAACTTATATTATGCTATCAAAAGCTGCTGTAGGACTCTTACCAAAAGTTTGTATTGCCATTTAATTAGAGGGTGATTAATAATAATAAATAGTCGATATTATAGCGCTTTGTACTTAGTAAGGGCGTCTCAAAGCTCTGATTACCAAACACTTAAACATAAAACAGGTAGAAGAAAGAATAACAAGAAGTACTATATAAATGGCAACCATAATGTCGAGGTGTACAGAGCCGAAAAACAAAAACATAAATTAGACAGCGAATACCTACATGCACAAGAACACATTGCATGAAATCAACCTTGAAATGTATTTTTTACAGTCATATATCCACCCAAAACCATACATTAATGTCAATGTGTAAGGCTGGACTGACAAACAACAGCCTGTATTATAATTGAACTAAGGAAACCTGCAAAAAAATGGAGCACAAAATCAACCTTTAATGTATTCAGTTTTATATTCAACGGGGGAAAAAATTCCCCCAAACCTATACATTATGTAGATAAAACTCATAGACTTTTTAACTTGATCTATTAATGGAATTGCTCTTTCAGTAACCTACTTGCACTGCCTAAATCATAAGGCGCCAGTTCTTAGAACAGGCATTTTTTAAGAAACTGAAATCTATGTTGTAGTTTCACGGCATTGGCCCGGGTTGGGAATGTGGAGTATGATTCTATGCGTCTGTACAACAAAAAGTTGTATGATTTTTGCCAACAAGTTAATTCACACAAGAAATGCTTAGCGTGTTAACGTTGTATCTAATTTTTTACAAGGGGTCTATTCAGTGTTCTCCCTAGGATTTTCCAAAATTGTTGGGCATTCTGAACAATTTTTTGTTAAAGTTTGGCCAAATAGACTGTTGTCTGCTCGGTGTTTACCTAGGATTTAAATGCCCTAGTGTGCATTTTGGAGATGGTTTTATCCTGATGAATTTTGTGTAATTAGTCTTTTTATTTCTAATGGGCATGCACATTGGACAACATTTGTGCATATATTTGCACGTAAAGCTGCACGTATCACATGGATACGCTAGCTTGTGCAAGTGGGTCTGTTGATAAAGGGGAATCTTTACAGAAAAGTCCCTTTCACACGAGAGCAATTAGCAAGGGTCCCTTGCTACTTGCTAAAGTCTAGCATGATTGTACTATTTTACAAAATGTACCTCATGTGAAAGGACAATTATTTCTTCTGTCCCAAGTTCTCTTGCAAAATCTTGTCAAACATTGCTACATTTCACAACCATGCTAAAATTAAGCAAGGGATCCCAGTGAATAGCACTTTAGGGTACTGCATGACAGCTGGGTGTTATAACTCCCAACCTTCAAATTAACGTCAAATCCTTTTGTTATCATTTACAAACACACTTGAAATCTTGTCTACCTGATACCACTAGGGTGAGTACACACTTCTAATCTGTGTACAGATTACATGCACTCAATCATCAAGAGGTTGATCACCTTGGACAGAATACATACTAGCAGAAAGAAAACATGCAAGAAAAACAAATACCAGTTGATCGCCGGGGTTTTCCAAAAAGAGGAGGATCGAAAGGCCCCCACACCCACCCCCTTTTTTTATAATTGGTCGCCTGACACATTTTTAAACACAAGCGGCATGGTTATTTTCCAAATTATTATTTTCTTTTGTGGCGGATATCGTTAAAATAAATCCGCAATTTTGTTTCCGGAATTAAAACTTTGAAATAGAATAAACAAATTAATGAAAAAATAAAAAAGGAGACATCCTCTCAAAACGAAGTGGGCGGGAACGATTAACAAGTTTTTTCTTTTAATTTGGCCTTATTATACACTGTGTGAATGCAAACCAGGAAGTTATTGCTTGATGGAAATACAATAAGTAACTGTTGTTTCACACAGCTGAGGGCAGGGGATGGCTTACTAAATACAATAGGATGAACCATTGGGGATCAAAGGTTACCAGGCACAAAGTGATCATCCAGGAAGAATATACTCCAAGGCTATAAACATCCTACACAGGATTCAGAAATTGTATAGCTAGATATGTTGAGATAATAATACACTCATATTCAAAGAACTTGTTTTAGAAAACAAAAACAAACAATGTCTGATTCTTGCCGACCTTGTATATAATGACAGTGTGACAAACCATAAAAATGCCTAAAGCACGTTTGTGCATATGCAGGTATAATTTAAACGATGTTAAATGTGCACCGGGGATAAAGAATATTAATTTTTTTTTTTTTTTTTTGTGCTATCGGTGTATATGGGTATAATAAATAAAAAAAAAAAAAAAAAAAAAAAAAAAAATTAACATAAGCAGGTATGTGGTTTGTATGGATAATAATAATAATAGTATGAAGGAAGCACATCTCTCGTTCTGCTGAATTGTTTTCATATTGGAATTTATGTAAAAACAAACTGAAGAAGGAAAAAACCCAAAACAAAAGCCGCCAAGAAGTTTACAATTTACTTTAAAAACTATGCATCATCATTTTGCCATGGTAACTCCTTTAACAGTGTTAACTATTCTCTTCTATTTCCTAACACCTCCAAAATCCTCTGAAATCTGTTTCAGAAAGCTGTGTGACTGTGGAGAACTTAGAACTGTAGGCCAAGAAACAATTCCGGGGCCAACAGGTACACCAATCTTATCCAAACACGATGTTGATGGTTAGGCTTACATGGTTAGACTACCTGACTTGCAATCACAAGATTGTGGGTTCGAACTCTACCAAGCTAACTGCTGATTTCACATTGATTAGAACATTGAGCAAGGACAGTAGAATAAATATTGTTGTCTTGTTACCGAAGCAAAATTACTTGATTTATGCAACTCGTAATCATAGACGTTAAAACCAAAACCAGCAGGGTGTTTATGCCCCTCGTGGGAGTTAAAACTAGTTCCCTTGAAAGGAAGATCAGTTAGATCTCCTCCTAAACAAACATTAAAAAAAAATACTAAAAATAAACAACAATAAAACATTGAGTGGAGGACTAGTAGATGATTGAGATTGCCTGTGGGTAAATGGCCCTCAGGATAGCCTTCCTTGTTGGGTTTGCCTAAGGAGAAGGTTCCTATAGTAATGACAAATTATACCCAGACAACACAGATTACATACACACCACAATGGTGTAGTGTAAAATCTTCATTGTAAATACCAGTATTACAAATTATGTTTATTGATTCAAATGATTACCTGTTAGAGCGTCTCTTCGGAATAGTAATCCGTGGTATGTCATGTAGCTGCAGAGTGTACGAACCCTTTCTCATGCCATTACGCTTTGTATTTAGAAACTTTGACTCCATCATGAAAATATGACTGCTGTGCAAAACGACAACCTGTAATCATTGCTCTACACCCATGCCCACTCTAATTCTGACCTCTGTTGTGTTTACATAAAAACATTCAGTTGGTATTAGAGTGGGTTCTGGTTGACTGGTTGTATGAAGGACACCCTCGTGTAGTGATTATTTGTATAATTCGCTGCAAAGGTTGTTCACAAGGTGACTCCGGGCGTACTAGTCCAGAGAAAGTTTGACAAATGGTTTTAACAACTTTGCTGCTGTATGCTACCTCTATGATGATCTCATCATCCAATACACCAACAAGACTCTCCAAAGCTACCTCTTCAAGGAAAAATATTGTCTAGACAGCAGAGGATTAGGTCACATGCAACGTGAACACCCAACAATCCGGTTTACCCCAATGGGTGTGTTTAGAATCTGTCAGTTTCATTGAATCATACCCCATGTGGGTTTTAGGCTTGAAGACCCCAGTTAACAATCCCATACAAGTGAAGTCATTGTACCACGCTTGAGTAACTCTAATGTGATTTCTCAATCAACGTCTATTGTTTGCGCCAGTCTACATGGTTTTATATCTCCAATGGATTGAGCTCATCCTTCATGGAGTCCAGCGCTATCCCAACACTTAAAATACCGCCGCAGAGATAAACTCTCATGTAATCAATCCGTTTGTTCAAATCAATACCTGTGAAATTCCCACCCAAGGACAGAGTCGCTGGATAATGCCTCAATGTGGAATTATTCTCAATCGATTAAAGTGTGAGAGTTTTTCAGCAAACACAACAGGAAAAGAGGAATAATGATCAAAACACTGAGGGAAAGGTTAAAATATGTTGGCGTTTTTCTTGGAAGAGTAAATGAACTCCTTCATGTAGCTTTCAACAATCGCATCTCACAATTACCCTGTGAAATCCGGGTTTAGTTGTGAAAATAACAACAAAAAGTTTGTGCTTGCTCATCCATGTTTTATATTTGACCTTTGAAATCCATTGTGCTTCGGTGGGTCCTTAAAGGCATGGTAAACTTTTAGAAAACTGTCAGAGACCAGTATTCTCACTTGGTGTGCCCCAACATATATATGCATAAAATAACAAACAGGTACAAATTTCTGCCCATTTGGTTATCGAAAGTGCAAGAAAAGAATGAAAAAAAAAACCAACACCCTTGTTGAATAGAATTCACCCCTGAAGCCTTTTCTCAGATCAAAATTTGTAGGTGGAAAATGACCTCTTTCTTCAAAACTAAATTACTTCAAAGGGGTCCGTTTCCAACAAAGTTTTATAATATCAAAAGCTCTCAAGTTTTTGTTGTCAATCCTTTTTGAAGTTGTTACCATAGGTTTACCCTCCCTTTAAGAGATGTACTATACATTACAGGTGGCTTTTCTCAGTTTCAAATGTGTTGGTAAAAATTATCTCTTTTTCTAAGATTACATTACTTCAAAGTGGTTCATTTGTAACAACGTTTTAAAAGAAGCTCTCCTTTAGTGCTCTTTACCAATTAAATTTTTATGGTCATTAACTTCTGGGCAATTACCAAAAGTACAATCTGCTTTCAGATGCATTTTTTTGACCTTGACTCTTTTTTCTTGAAATTCAAGTCTTACCACAAACCTCTTCAGACTTATTGGAAAATCTTTGAAACGAGACTTTGTTTTTCACGGATGAACTAAATTTTCAGGCTTAGCAATCAAATAACTCATAGGCTTATCAGTACCAACAGAATGCTAAGAACTTAATCCACATCCTCTAAGCTGGTAAATAAATAATAGCTGTCTTAAGATCTTCCTCAATTGACTCACACAGTCTGACGATAAATCAATTGGTGACGCAAGTCAAATAATAGCACCGATTGGCTAATGACTATTTTCATGACAGTTCATTCAACTTTCAAAGAGTTCTTTGTTAATGTTCAGTCAGGGCTGCGAGCGGAAAAGCGCATTGAACCAAGGTTCTAGTGGATGAGTATTTTGGAGTGCGGGGGTGCAGGTCCCGGTCGTGACACCATGGTGTCCTCGAGCAAGACACTGAACTTATGTAAATGCATCTTATCATTCAGGATCAAGTGAGTACTTGCGATGGTGGAGATTGCTGATGTGAATGATAATAATAATAAGACTTGTAATGCGCACATATCCACCCTGCTGGGTGTTCAAGGTGCAGTAAAACCTCAAAAAATAAAATGATTAGGAATATGTCCACTCATTTGGCTGCTGCCGCAGTGCTGCATTAAGGAGTTGAGATTGGTTTCAAGGAATACTTCAGGGCGCACAAACGTCACAGCCCAAGTTTGTTTATTGGTTCACAAACTATGGAAAGCCCGAAATGCAAAACAAAATCAGATCGCGACAGTGGTAACAATATTACAAAATATTAAATTAATCGTGTTGAATTTTGTTGGAAATAAAGCAACCAAACATATATGTGTTTGCAAATGACAATTTGCGTTGCTTAATGACAATTTGCATTGCGGTGCGGATGGTTTGAATTTGATAACTCTATCTGTGTTAACAAGAGTCAATGTTTTGCTAACATTCTGCAAGTCAAGTCAGTTTGTTTATCAACAATACAATAGAAAAGTCTATAATAACACATGATGCTTTGACAGGCCTATTAAGATAAGCTCACAAAAACTATAGGTAATTATTACCAGATATTATTTTGTTTACTTTAAAAGAAATATCATAAATATCTTCAAAAAAGTCTTTAAAAGCCACCATTTTCAATGTGGTACCCATCTTGTTTGTCCCTACTGTAACCAATGTAACCAAACCGATACTGGAAAGTAAAACAAAATAGTCAGGTACCTCAATCTCATAAAGCGAAGCCAGGAAACATGTCAAACTGCTGTCAGGAAAATTATTTGGAATTTGAGGCATTGTAAAGATATGGGGAAAGTATTGATTAATCAAAACAGCTGGATTGTTCTACTGCATAGGCCCAATCTCATAAAGCCTGTGCACACAAATTTGCTAAGCGCAAACAAGTATTGCTTAGCAGAAATAGGTTACCAGACAAAATTACATTAAGTTTGCTACTGTGTGAATGGTGTCCCACTCATTACTTGCTCAGCAAAAGAGTTTGCTAAGCAGTGTTTTCTGTTTAACAGCTTTATAAACTTGGGTCTAGTTCATCCGACTGAGGCAAACAGCAATCATTGCCAGCTGTGGCTATGGGGAATACAATTTCATCCAATTCAATTTTAATTTCACATAACGATGATAATATCGTAGTTATGTCTTTGCCTATATAGCGCCCTCAGGGTATACTGTACACACTGATCGAAGAGATATTTTACCTCCATGCTGTGAGGTTTGCACTCGGATAAAGGAGTCGTCTAAAAACACTTTAAAGGTCATCTAAATGAAGGAATTTTATCTCTGCTGTGTGCAACATGTGTGTGCTTGAAGGAATGTTGATTCTAACTTACATTATTTTATTAATTAAATAAATTCAACAAAACTAATTATTGTAATGACTGTGTTATGATAACCTTCAGCATTTGATGAAGTAATTGTTGTAACTGATTCTGCTGGAAAACCCCTAAACGTTTGACCCAATTTTGAATTTTTTTCCCTTCAACTTATTGTGAAAATTTACAGTGTTCAGATTTTGTCTTTTTCCCTTAGTGTCTAGAGAAACAACTCTCTATGGTGACAAGAAAATCTCAAACTGACCCATGGATTCAGGATTCTATATATTTTGTTTAAAAACACACAAAAGTAGAACCAATATGAAGGTTTTCCCAATTTAGAAAAAAATTAAACATCCTGATTTTATAAACATGATGAAATTCTTCTCTTAAAAAGACCCCATTTGAATTATTATTTTGGCATATTCTTTTTCGTGGATGCAGATGATAAATTAATATCTAAACTCACCCCAAATAAAACTCTGTACTTTACATCCAACAAGCTGGCATATACTCTGTTTATGACTGACGTCAGTTAAAAACCATTGTAATTTGCAGATAGTTGTAGGTTTTGACGCATTGCATGGTGAGGTGTCAATGTACATGAATATTTGGTTTGTAGTAACACCATGTACTGCTATGCTGTGAAAATGTTATTGTATGCAAACTTTGTCTTGCTATTTATTCTAATTCCACGAAGTAGTTTTGGAATGTGGAGAATACTTGTAGGCCCCTTCTTACTTCTGATAGTTAGGACACATAAACTGTTTATCACTGGTACAAATATAACAGTTATCCATTAATTATAATCACTTAATTCTAAATATAACTCTGTACTTTACCACCCAGCATGTGGACATGTACTCTTTCTCGATTGACGTCAGTTACAAATCTTTTCTAATTAGTAAACCGTTAGGACAAATAAACCCCCCACAAAGAGAAACTATTCATTGTTTGTTAGAGAGATTTGCACAATGTGTTATTGACACAAACAATTAATGATAGCATTAGTGGACATTAGTTACAAGAAAAGACCACCCTGTGGTTTACCATCAATAAGGTTTACTAGTATAAAAACACTGTGACAAACCGCTCCCTCTAAAGTAACATAGTTTTAGAGAAAGAATTTATTTTCCATTGAAGTATTTGAATTTCATTTCAAGACCTCAGAATTAGATTTGGAGGTCCAGAAATCAAGTATCTGAAGGCAAACAACTTCAAGTGACAAGACTGTTTTGTCCTTCCATTATTATCTCACAACTTTGACTACCACTTTAGTTCAAATTTTCACAGGTTTGTTATTTTTTTATAAGTTGAAATACACCAGGTGAGAAGATTGGTCTTTGACAATTACCAAAGGTGTCCAGTGTCTTTGAAAGTAAGGTATACATTGGTAATCACTCATAAAATTAATAGCAATACAAACCTACAGGAGCTTTCAATAGCATATAGCATTTTGAGAATAATTTCACTTCCAAGAATAGTGGTTATAGAAAAAAGATATCAGTTTTTAACCCCCCACAATTTGAATCTGAGAACTGTTACTGTACATTTATAATAAAAAGTAAACATGGGTATTTTTAAAGGGGTTGTACAAACCCTGGTCAACATGGGTATTTTTTTAAAGGTTGCACAAACTCTGTACAAGAGCAGTGCATACAGAATATAAACATGACACTTCAATTAAAGATGCTATGTAATGTCAGATTTTTGGCCGATTTGACCCAAAAATTTTGATTTAATATTCAATAGGTATTTTGATGGGGGTCAAGAAAGTTACAAGCTTTCATTTGAGCCATTGCTCGAAAAAGTCCGTCAATTATTAGTAGCAGTGAAATAAAGTGTTCAAAATTAGTTTTTGTCGGGATCCCGACAATATATCACGTGACCAATTCTTGTGTGTTTTATAAGAAAAGTTTTTAAATTTTTGTCATGGTTCCTGACCATTAAAAGTAAAAGTTTTTTTTTCTTTTCGTTAGAGCGGGTGATACTCTTTGAAATACCATTCACTCAAAAAAATCTATTTTTTAAAGGCACCTGGAAATAGGAACATAAGAGTATATATTTATTAACAATAAAACAATTTTTTGAGTAATTGTTTGTCACAATTTATATGTTAAAAAAATTAATTAAGTGCTTGGGGGGGTTGACTCCGCCTACCCCTTTTGTGACGTAGGAAAAGGAAGACTTTGCCTCGATCAAACATAGACACAAAGACGTGAGTTTGTACGCTGCGAAAAAGTTTTTTTTTGTTGCATTATTCCGGCAATGCCGACCAGGTGTATTGCTGCTGGATGCAGCAAACAACCCAACCAATGATTTGTTGAGATTGGGCTTTAACGACCCCCTCCCCCTTCCACAAGAGGACTGCCTTTCTTTTCATGAGAAAATAACAGAACATGTTTTTTTTTCAGCAGGGCCTTACTTTTCAAGATTTTTCATTGGCGACCTACAAAGAAAAAAACACAAGTGTGTCCATCTCCCTCTTATATTAGACTATATTCACTCAATTTTCCCAAGAATGAATTCTGATGGATTATTAAATAGTAGTAATGATTTAATGGGATTATTGGATAAATGATTCTGAGTCTCTCCGAATGTTTCACCGATTGATGGGGTAAAAATGTAGCTCAGTTTTATACTCTGTTCATGAAAGAGCAACCGATCTTTGATTGATGAGAGCTTGGAATTCTCTAAGGAAATCCAAAGGTAGATTGGAATGTTTAAAGAAATAAAAAGCAAACACAATGGATAGAAGCAATTCCCTTATTAAGCAACCTCTTTGTAAACCAAGGGGGTGGAAATATAGGACAAGAATACCGCCTTATCTTTCCTTCAGCTTGACTGTATCGTTTCAACTTTATCTTTAAAATATTCAACTTTAGATTGATCGTCTGGATTGGTATACAATTCACGTTTTTATTTCCCAAGCCTAGGCAATGGATGTCACAATCATGCACAGAAATGAAGACAAGAGAATAAAAGATGCAAAGTCCATATTAGCATTCTCATTCAAGTTTTTTTTTTACCCATGAAGTCGGTGTGGGGGGGGGGTTCTAATCTTTAAAGGGAAGGTACACGTTTGGTAATTACTCAGAACAAATATTAACTTAAAAACTGACTTGGTAACAAGCATTGGAGAGCTGTTGATAGTATAAAACAATGTGGGAAATGACTCCCTCTGAAGTAGCACAGATTTTAATTTGAGAAAGAGGTAAATTCTCACTCAAATATTAAAAGACTTCTAGCTAGGAGTCTTTTATTCCTATCTGAAAGCATATTAATTTCCTTTTTTGGGGGTTTTTACCCATACACCGATGTGTGTTAGCACTGTATACTCAGTACTTTCCCGAGTCCTGTGAAAAAAAAAATATCACAGGCATGTTACTCGGGTGGGATTCGAACCCACGACCCTTGCAATTCTAGAGCAGTGTCTTACCATCTAGACTACCGAGGTTGTCCGGTAGCTAGAGGCAGTCCGAATCCTATGTTTTGGCTGCGGGTACCGCAACGATATAATAGATGTTAAATTTGCATCGGGATAAAGAATATTAATCTTTGGTTTTTACCCATATACACCGATGTGTGTTAGCACTGTATACTCAGTACTTTCCCGAGTCCTGTGAAAAAATATCACAGGTATGTTACTCGGGTGGGATTCGAACCCATGACCCTTGCAATTCTAGAGCAGTGTCTTACCAACTAGACTACCAAGGTTGCCCGGTAGCTAAACTTAGGATTCGGACTGCCTCTAGCTACCGGGCAACCTCGGTAGTCTAGATGGAAATTCTTCCCATCAAGAGTGTTTTTTCTTACATCATTTTCTCGCAACTTCAATGACCAATTATGAGCCCAAATTTTAACAGGCTTGTTACTTTATGGTTATGATGAGATACACCAAGGGAGAACACTGGGTCTTTGACAATTACCAAACATGTACAGTGCCTTTAAAAATCAACTAGATATACGATTCACATTTTTTGCCATTTCATGCCTATGCAATGGATGTCTGATCATCAGAGATGCAATGGGCAATGGGAGAGGGGGGGGGGAGTGTAATGTAAATAGAAATCGATGACATTTATGACGATGCTTTCAACATCACAGCATACAGTCCCAACCCGCTGATGTTTGCAAGTTAATTCTATATATAGATCGCGGTAAATGTCAGGGTATGTCGCCCCCTATGTCGAGGGCAATGAGAAAGAGTCTGTGTAAGAACATAGCGTCAGGGTAATTCCTTAGCACTGTGGGGATTATTATAGCTAGGCCACTCATGTCAATAATAAAATATTACAGTTTTCATTAGACTACTATTGCATATTTATAATCCAATTCAATATTTTGAGGCGCCATTCAAATTGATCGTCGTTGTAAAAAATGTTGTTTACGATGGGTCAAATAAAATAAATGAAGAACAAAAAGAATACGCGTTTAATAAAAATAAACACTTAAAACAGTGGTGTGGGTCGATTTGTACTACATTTACAATGTATTGTATGGTATTTGAATCAATTGAATAACAAAATGTAAGTTGCAAGCACCTAGTTTAAGATATTGACGTTAGGCCGTTGGTCCTGTGTGTTGTTTCATGCACGAAAAAGAACCCACTGCACTTATCGTGACGAGAAGGGGTTCCATAGGTGATCCTGGTTGTTTTGCATGCATATTGCCGTAACGCTTCTTAGATTCAAATTTTGGGGAACAAGAAATTGTTTCTCAAAATGCCTCACCGGTATACTATCGAAAGGCTGTAAACCAAAAGTTTGTGTTTCCATTAATGTTAAAGACAGTGGACACTATTGGTAATTGTCAAAGACTAGCCTTCACAGTTGGTGTATCTCACTATATGCATAAAATAACAAACCTGTGAAAATTTGAGCTCAATCGGTCATCGAAGTTGCGAGATAATAATGAAAGAAAAAAACACCCTTGTCACACGAAGTTGTGTGCGTTTAGATGGTTGATTTCGAGACCTCAAGTTCTAAATCTGAGGTCACGAAATCAAATTCGTGGACAATTACTTCTTTCTCGAAAACTATGGCACTTCAGAAGGAGATGTATTTCACAATGTTTTATACCATCAACCTCCCCCTATTACTCGTCACAAAGAAAGGTTTTATGCCAATAATTATTTTGAGTAATTACCAATAGTGTCCACTGCCTTTAAGAGCGATTATAAAACATAGGTTGAAACACCCCCAAATGTACGCACTACCGCTGTCTACTCCAACAATCAATCAGACTCAGACACTTCCTTGTCCAATGTTTCACTTGACTTGCCTTTTCATTTCAACCTGATCCTCTGTTCCCGTTAATATATACCCTTCTTTTAAAGCAACTTGCATCGATTAAGCACTTAAGAGATACCATTGTTTCTGGAGAAAATTTCTCAGAAATTAAATTAGTCTGATCAATATACAACATAACTCTAAAGGTCAAACAGCGGTCTTTGTTTCAATAAATATTGATGTTTTTTGTTTCTATTATAGGGACAGCTGTGTTGATCAAACAATGAAACAAACAATAGTGATCTGCTGGAGGTAAATATAATTATTGAATATATTTATTGATGTTGTGTAAACAGGAAGTTAAGGTGCAAAACCAATATTTTCAACTGATATTATTTTCTAAAGCAGCGAAGACAAATATTCACACAATCTGGTGCTCAATTGTGTACATAGAACACACACTCCCCAACGACGGAGTGGTTTTGCTGGACAGAAATAGTGCTTCTAATGAACATCATTATCAGGATACAAAATACCCACTGCAACAACAGTCCAGTAGTTTATGCACTGAGCCAGTGTACCAAATAAGTCTTGCTTGCAAAATCCCGGGAACCTAATTAACTTTTATTAAATCATTGCGGTACATGCTGCAGTGCAAAAACATGTCTCGTGGTAAGACATCTGCTCTAGCAATGCAAAGATCATGGGTTTGAATCCCACCTGAGTAATTTGCCCCCGTTTTTTTTTTTTGTTTTTTTTTTAGAACTCAGGAAACAGTCCTTAATATTACAATGGTGAGTAGGGCTAAAAATAACAAAGGTATATTGTTTATCCTTGATGTAAAACTAACATCTTTAAAGTCTTGTGTTGTTGAAAAATTGTATATATTTAAACTTTTCAATTCCATAACTCTTCCTAAATGCTCCGCAAATAAAAACTCTCACTCTGGTTGAACTTCTCATACTCTGCTCAAGAACTTTTGCTTTTCCCGGTTTCGCAAGCGTACAGATACTGTTACAGACAAATTGTGCATTTATGGTCGATACAATTGTGCGCTTTAAAGGATGTCGTAAGCGCAGAATTCCTCAGCCAGGAGAGCAATGAATTTCTTAGTAAGACTAGACCACCGAATATGGCGTGTCCTCAAGCTCCGTACGTGTTTCTGATCAGTCTAGTGTGGGTTCGAGTCCCGGTCATGACACTTGCATCACATCAGCACTCTTGTTTACAGGTTTCCTCAGGCTTGCGAGATACAGTAATTAAGTTCTCTTATTATTGGTTTCATTACAAGAAATATCTAACAACAGTAATAATAGTGCTTGATTACGAGAGGTCACTTCGTATCACATTATGAAAATTTTTCAATGGAAAATTAGTTTAATCATCAAAGAACATAAAAACACCAAAACATGAAGTCAAAGGTAGATTTCTAGGAAAAAAATAAGTCTGAGTTTCGCTTAAGCTTTCCAAAATGGAAACAACAAAAAGGCTCTGATATTTATCTATAAAGACACTTGACCGAATTGATTTCTTATCCAACGAAACCTTCGAACGGCTCTCTTTGGCCAGCTGCGTGTTGGGGAAAAAAGTCAATATAGTGAAAAAGTAACTTCGTTTTGTTCACAGTTCAGGATGTCATACATTGAGCAGGTGTTTTTGAAGCAGACTTGTCAATAACCAATCTTCCTTCAACCGTTCTTAAAAAAATCTTGAAGATAAAGTGTACAGGGTTGTTTCCAAGGAGGTTTCTGGGCATCTTTTAAACTGATTCCTTTTTTTTATTTTACTTAGACACCTTGCTTAATCTGCAATTTACATGTAAATGTATCAGACGGGAACAAACGAATGTGTTTTTAAATTTTCTGAAATTTGTTGACATCCTGCACGTGTTTCAAGTCCCTATGTGGACCTCTTTTGTTCTCAGGTCCACACTTGTAGGCCTATGTATCGTTAAACAATCATCTTTATTGATGCTTCTTCTCTTTTTTTTCTAACACAAATTCAAATCTAGGCAGGAGGTCTGTCAAACCATCTGGATTCCTCTTATTTAAAAGGTCTCTGAACAAAGGCAAAGCCTAAAATTGCCCCTGGACATTGCCTCGGGGCCCCTTTCAACTATCCCAGAAACTGCGAAGGTGCCCTATACGAAGAGGAAAAACAATCTCTTCGTTTCACACACATTTCATTTCAATCAGAAACTGTGGTATATTTCGTAAGTGAAAAACACAAACTAAATTGTAATGGGTTACCAAGGCCAAAACCGTATAAATGGAGGCCGTAGCCTTTGAGGAATCAAAGTCCCATAAACCAAACCCTGCTCGGAGAAAAAACAATTTACTCAATATCACTATTATTCAATATCTCTACCATTAGAAAACCAATCCCACCCTGAAATACAAATAAACAAACGTACCTGAAAACGGGCTCAGAGAGCTTGCGTATTTTCAAGCTCAGCCGCGACATCTCGGGATCTTTAGCACTCAGTGGAGGATTCCGCTCTCGAAATGGTGAGAGCAACGGTGATACTGGGCTTAAGTTGCCTGCTCGGGGTGAGCAGCATGGAAAGTGTCCTCCGTACGGTCTCATGAAAGAACAGTTAAGTGTCATGAGTGATCCTGATAACGTAGCAATTACTTTCTCAGATTATCCCCATACCACAGATGAGGACAGCGATAATGTTGTTTTGGTGTGATCCAATCGAATATTCACGGCCTGTAGGGGGGCTGTGCTGCCGAGTCCGAAACGTGACTTGATGGATGGATTGTACTAAAAACACACGACTGGTCTGCTTCTTTCAAAGCATCCTCACCAAAAAAGGATTACAGTGCTTCTCGTGGAGAATTCTCATGGAGAAGTCTCTGATTTTTGTCTCTATCCTTTATGTATATATGGAGGGATGAATCAGCGAATTCACACGAATCCCGAAAGAAAAAACAGCATCTGAAAACGTTTGCTAAACCAATACTAAAAATTACTCCTCATATAGTGGCCTGTCATCTATGACATTGAGTCGGTTGTCAAAAGATGGAGGAGAAAAAAAATCAATGTGACGCTAAATGCATAAATGACACATGCCATTTAATTATTGGCATAAACCTTTAAAAAGGTTACAGTGTATGTCTTAACCGCTTGCCAAAGACAACAAAACAGTAGCTTTAAACTTTGCAATTGTCAAAAACATTGACTGCTTCAGATCGAGAACGCTAATAAAGTCAAACAATGATTGAAGCTATTTCTCGGTAGACATGCTTGACATTTTCAAACAGAGCAGGTACTGAGACTCTCTGATTGCCTGTTTTTCAATTCCTTGCCCTGAACTGCCAATAGCTGGTCATATTCCAGGAATGAAACAAATACAAAATGATTTCCATTTCTGACCTACTTTCCATGGATGTTTTTGGGGGTTTTCTGATAAGAGTCAGATTCCGAGATAGCTGGCCTAGATACATCCATAGGGAAAACCATGGTCAAACAAACTGTCCTACATGGAGCCCGGGGTAAATATGTACTAGCCTGAAACCTCAAAGCCTGTACACGACCCTTAAAACATTTACCCGCCTAAAGGCAGTGGACACTATTGGTAATTACTCAAAATAATTATTAGTATAAAACCTTACTTGGTAACGAGTAATGGGGAGAGGTTGATAGTATAAAACATTGTGAGAAACGGCTCCCTCTGAAGTAACGTAGTTTTTGAGAAAGAAGTAATTTTCCACGAATTTGATTCCGAGACCTCAGATAGAAATTGAGGTCTCGAAACCAAGCATGTGAAAGTGCACAACTTCGTGTGACAAGGGTGTTTTTTTTTCGTCATTATTATCTCACAACTTTGATGACCGATTGAGTTCAAATTTTCACAGGTTTGTTATTTTAGGCATATGTTGAGATACACCAAGTGAAAAGAATGGTCTTTGACAGTTACCAATGTGTCCAGTGTCTTTAAAAATGTGTTGCTAATGCTAGTTTTTTCAGACACTAATGATACACTTCGCTAACCCCTAAGTTGTGAATATTTTAAGCATAATTATGACAAGATAATCATAACGGACGTCATGTTAAATCGAGTCAGAAGCAAGGATGCCGTCTAAGAGGTGAAATTAATCTATTAACTATCCTGGGAAGATGCAGTCGCCCAAATTTAACTCAGTGTTAACATATTCTGTATGAATTATAAAGGATACTACCTCCTACTGGGCATGCTTGCTAAAAGAATGACCGAAAGTCTGACTTCAGAGACACTTTTAAAGGAACACGTTGCCTTGGATCAGACGAGTTGGTATATAAAAAGCGTTTGAAACCGTTTGTTATAAAATGCATATGGTTAGAAAGATGTTTTAAAAGTAGAATACAATGATCCACACTTGCCTCGAAATTGTGTGGTTTTCCTTTTACTTTGCGAGCTAACACGGTTGACCATTTATGAGAGTCAAAAATTTGACTCCCATAAATGGCCGACCGTGTTTGTCGACGAGGTAAAAGAAAAACCACGCAATTTCGAGTGATACTTGTGTGTGGATCATTATATTCTACTTTTAAAATATCTTTCTAATCATATGCATTTATCACAAACAGTAACAAATGCTTTGTCAAAGAACAACTCGACCAATCCAAGGCAACGTGTTCCTTTAGCATTGTACAGTCTAATTTTTTTTCATTTTTCTACAAGCTTCTGCTTATCAAAATAGGCCCCTCTCCTGTTTATACTGCCTGCTAGTTGAATGTTAGTTTTGCTTTACTCCATAATTACATGTACCGGGTACTTGTGTTTTTGTTTTTTCTAGAAGTATGGAAACAAATGTGGTGTTGTTATTAAATGAAAAAGTATGCAAAAAAATAGACTCCTAGCAGAGTCTTCTTGTACGAAAACACAACACACAAGAACAGGTATATTAAAGGAACACATTGCCTTGGATCGGTCGAGTTGGTCTTTGAAAAGCATTCGAAACTGTTTGTTAAAAAATGCATATGGTTAGAAAGATGTTGTAAAAGTAGAATACAATGACCTCATACGTTTCACTCGAAATTGCGTGGTTTTCCTTTTACGTCGTCGACAAACACAGTCGGCCATTTATTGACTCCCATAACTGGCCAACCATGTTAGTTCGCAAAGTAAAAAACCGTGCAATTTCGAGGCAAATTTGTGTGGATCATTGTATTCTACTTTTAAAATATCTTTCTAACCATATGCATTTTATTACAAACGGTTACAAACGCTTTACAAAGACCAACTCGACCAATCCAAGGCAACGTGTTCCTTTAAGTGTAAACAAAAGCCAGTCACGAAAAATGAGGAAATCAACTGGTCAGCTCTATACCTCCTGAACCTCCGTAAGACTATGTCACTTGTCGATCTTCAAGAATACTTGGAATAATCGTAACTGGTTTGAAATGTCTCACAAATCAAACATTATGAATCCACAAAATAAATGAAGCAATCCACAGAAAAACAAATGAAGCATCCCCAGAAAGACAGCTCAAATGAAGAGATTGACCAGTCCAAGCCAATGTACTTTTCTCATCTCCTTGGAAACCTTGGAAAGATAAATCTCCCGCGGATCCGCGGTGATCGTGTTTAATTAATCCTTCCCTACACTCTCCAGGATTCCAACCGGGATGGGTGTCGTCACGAAGAGGGCATTCCAGAATCCCATCGAGCTGTTGCTGTTCAAATCTCAGTATCGCGTCTGTTCCTACCCAACCCAACTCCCAACCTAATATTCCCCACTAAAAAATCCTAGGCAGGGTGTCATTTACATTGTGGCATCCCCGGACGTGTGACAATCAACCAATTACAGGCCAGCTCCTTTACAGCCACTGTCCTCAACCATTGATGGCATAGATAGTTATACTAATTCACAATATTTGTTTCTACTGACTGCTTCACTGATACGAGGAGACTTAAGGGGTTGGCTCTGCCTCTACTCCCGGTAGATGAAATCTCTACATGAAGTCCTCTTCTTTGATACAAATCTATTAAAAAGCCATCCTGCCCTGCATTGCGATCGTCTGATTAGAGACCCTTTCATTTATATCAGCAATCAGCAAAAGGCCCCCCTTCTAATGTTACACATTATGAATGCTGTTAATGGCACAATCTATCCTAACTCAATAGCGATAATCAAAACGACTACCAAACCTTCATGACTTTGCATGAATGATTCTTTAAATCGTTCTCCGTGAACGTCTTTTCTCAAAGGATCGGATTATTAGCTTTCTCTTTAAGACATTGCGCTAAGGAGTGGGTGTGACCAATCTCATTAGGACGAGGATGTTGCCACCATTAACACAATTCAAGGTTAGGATGTCTCATTATGTATTGGTGTAAAATTCATTTCATAAAACAAAAGCAATCTCCACTGCACTATAAGTTTATTGTATTGTCTCATCAGCTTATAATCTAGTTTTTTGTGTTTTTCTCTTTTTTTTGCTGTGTATTAAAATGGCTTCAGAAGACGTCATACATTATACATCACTAAAACTGACATAAATATACAGTTTTTGATGTAGGCCTGAAAAAGATTTAGTAAAATAACTTCTTAAACATACAAGAATTACAAATGGAGTCATATGCAGGAATAGCCAAGTAACCAACATTTTTATTTAAAAATGTTGGTTACTTGGCTATTCCTGCATATGAAATAAAAATGTTGGTTACTTGGCTATTCCTGCATATGACTCCATTTGTTATTCTTGTATGTTTAAGAAGTTATTTTACTAAAGGGTCTTAAGTGTCAAATACAACTTTCAAATAGGTCTGATTTGTATAGCGTCACAGCCAAGTCTGTACACGAAGAACTTTCAAAACTTGGATATCGGCCAGAAGCTATTGACCCATTTCCAAGAAATGACCTCATGAATTTTTACACCTTGCACCACTTAACTTCTTGTACTTCCGCACCCCTATTGCCCCCCCCCCACCCACAAGAGGCTGAATCCTGTGCCATATCCTGCATGAAGAACATTTACATGCTACCACTTCTTAGAATCCTGACGCCTGTGGAACTTCATATATTGCTCATACTGTTTCCCAATGTCACAATCAAAATAAGCCTGATGTGTACACAACAAATTCATCAAATTTTCTTCCTTTTCACCTTTCAAATGTCATCTTTGCTGATGGGATGGGGTGTTGATTGATAACTGTATAAGATATGATATAAGAAAACTGGACATCCTACTTAAATCCATCTGAAGATTCCCTCCCCTCCCCCCCCCCCCCTAAGCTATGAGCAAACAGTCTATAGTATAATAGTTTATTTAACCTTGGAAATAGCAGGAATTTTATGCTAGTATAACGGCTGGCCTACACATTGTCTTTACTTTTGTAGACTTTTCAAATTTTGCTGGTTTTTCTGAGTGCAAACAAAATTTTGATAACAAATTTAAGTGTGAAGAATAACATGCCCTGCTATTACTCAGAACATCAAACACAAACCTTAGATAAACCTTCAGATTAATTTTCTTAAATAACTGCCAATAATTTTGATTTTGGTGGGCCGGTGCTAGAAAAGGACTGCAGTGAGTACAACTATTTATACCACCACCTTGACGGCAAAATTCATTCCTCTAGTTTTCCCACAAACAAACCATCTAAACCTTAAAAAAATTAAGTAGATCCGGTTGGTAAAATAAATTTAAAAAATGTGGTTATCAACATTGTTGTTGATATTTGTTTTATTTTTTTATGGGCTGAGGGGGGGGGGGGTCTTTAAATGTTTTTTTTTTACATTGCCTCTAGCCATTTGGATAGCTCAATGGTCTTATGGTTAGATATCTGCTCTAGCAATGCAAACGTCATGGGTTCGAATTCCAATCCAGTGATTTTGCCTGTGGATTTTTAGGGGATTCACAGAATTCCAGAAAGTATAGGCCTACTGGGTTCACATTGTTCCATTCATGTCAGGGTGAACATTCTTAATTACCAATGCAAACATAAACAACTATTGGCAGTATTGTTGACCCTGCATAGGAAGGTCTCTGGAGGATTGGTACTGGTATGACCTTAAAAATCAGTATGCCTGCAGCTTTCAGATTTGAACTAGTCAATATTTTGTTTATTATAACAATCCTTGAATGCTGGATAAAGCCTGAAAATTTCATCCATGCTTGATCCTTTCCCCCTTTTTCTCACTATTACCCTAAAGCATGTAAAATCCACGTATTCATTGTCTATTTACCGTGTCATAAAGAAGCGAATCACAGAAATCCTTTCATATACACAAGACTGTTGCTTTAGATTATACTGAAACGCCACACAAACGTTGATTTCTACTGGGAGGCTCTAATTACATGACTAAAATTCAGGGGGGAAAAACCCCCAGAAATCTTAATTTGAAAAAAGAAACATAATGCTGGCATTGGAATATAGAGGTTATTATGATTACCTTTGAATTTCACTTTCATTTGACATTGAGTAGAAACAAATAAATTTATCGAGTAGAAACAAAATGTCAAATTTGTTTTCCACGCCCAAAAGCCTTTTAAAATAGAATAATTTCATATCAAAATCAATCGTAGTTAATGCCTCAGCTTTCATAAAAAAAAATCATTCAAAAAAATCTTCCATTGAAGTGGTGGTCTTCAGTTGTTGAAACTTAAACATAAGGTTTTCAAATGCGCTACTTCAATAGTAATGGCAACGGATTGCTATATCTAGTGCTTGATTATGCCAAGTTGCACTGTCAATTTTAGGTCAGACAGAAGGGTCGGCCACAGTCTTCAATTACAGTTTCAAATAAAAGGGAAATAAATTTGCTTTTTAAAGGTGCGTCTAGCTGGGGGGGGGGGACACCCACAATTGAACCATTTCCCTGTCTTAGTAGAGACCGGTAGAAGTTAAACTTGCCGGCTTTCACATAAGTATTCAATCATAATTTGATCACAAATCTGGTAGATTAATTCAAACATAATTCAGGAAAGTTAACTGTTGTCAGTTGACAATTTGGTGGATGATGTGTAACTTGTTTATATGTAAAATAAAAAAAATCAAATAAAAATCAAATAAAAAAAACCTAATAATATTGTAAACATGTAAAAAAGAAAGAAAAAATATATATGTAAACCCTACTATAATTCAATATCACAAGTATGAAGCTCAGGCAAACAAATTATACTTACATCTCTTCTGCATAGCACAGTACAAGAAAACAAGTATTCTAATTTTTTCTCCATGGTTTCTATTATACAAAAGAGTGTGACTAATTAATAAACAACATTACAAGCACAAACATACCTCATCCACGGATCAAACAACTGAAATTAAAAAAACTGTTGTCCACTTCATTTCAACACAGACAGAAGAGGCCTTACTCGATTAAAAAGCCAGACAATCTCGCAGACACTATTAGTTTCAAATCACAATAACGATATGGAAAATCAGCTTACGTAAGTCAGAAAATCAATCTTGCAGTGTGTAAGAAGAGGAAAATTAATCCACTGTAAAAACAGCGATGCATGAACCGGTATCCACTACCTCCATGGTAGTAGCACATGTTCCTGTTCGCGATCTCAGAAGCTTGTATACGAGCTATACATGTAGCTCTATGGTACAGACTCAACACAGCTTGGCTAGTAAAACTCCTACTATTGGTGGTAGAGTCAAAGTCATTACACTCTTACCTAAAGGAGGTTACCACACCGCTATCCCGCAATTTGACCCGACTGTTCCATGACCGGATAGCACAACAGATAAAACCTCACACTGGCTGTGTGTGCGTCTACTACTACTACAACAGTGATCCGCAAGTCTGTGGGATATTAATATACAAAGCCACTGTTTTCTGAACATGCAGGAAACCAGAGTAGAGGGAGCTTTATAGCACTCAAACACACTGACAAAATTATATGCCCCACACACAAACTCCCATGGCAATGGGAAACGTGGAAAAATAACCTGCAGCCTTCATGGTGTGTAGACTACAACTACATAGGCTGGAAAAAAAAGTACTTGACGGGGCAAGGCCTTAGACTGCGTGGGAAACATGTATTGTGGTTGATATTTATACAGGTAGATTTGTAGAGAGATTTTGTTACTTTTATAGAATGATGGTATTGTTATTTGTTTTTACTTCGTAAATATTTGTACAATTGCAGTTCATCCACCAGGGGAAACTTTCCACAGCGTTTGAGTTTAGATTTACTTTAAGTGCTATACAAATGAAGCCAAATGGATATATTTTTTTTTACTAAATAAACCTTTATTAGACTAAAGGCTATAATAAAGGCAGTGGACACTATTGGTAACTACTCAAAATAATTGTTGCATAAAACCCTTACTTGGTAAAGAGTAATGGGGAGAGGTTGATAGTATAAAACATTGTGAGAAACGGCTCCCTCAGAAGTGACGTAGTTTTCAAGAAAGAAGTAATTTTCCACAAATTTGATTTCAAGACCTCAGATTTAGAATTTGAGGTCTCAAAATCAAGCATCTGAAAGCACACAACTTCGTGTGACAAGGGTGTTTTTTCTTTCATTGTTATCTCGCAACTTCGACGACCAATTTTGCTCAATTTTTCACTGGTCTGTTATTTTATGCATATGTGGAGATACACCAAGTAAGAAGACTGGTCTTTGACAATTACCAATAGTGTCCACTGTCTTTAAAGACAATTATATAAAAAAAATTAAAAAAACATTGCAGAAGTAGAATGTTGTTGATTTTCTAATGCTGTGTGATCTTTTGAGAAGAAGTCATCAAGGGTGGATTTAAAGGAAGTTAAATCAAACCTGTATGATATAAGAACAAATAGAGCAGGAAGTGGAAATGTGTGTTGGACATTCATTTTTTTTTAAAGCGTCTCTGTTTAAAGTTGCGAACACTGTCAATAAATCGTCATAAAAAAACATCAGTTGCAGACAACTACCTCACTGTGAAATACCTCAGTGTCACATGCACTGAGTTTGTAGAAGCTTTAAAGGCCTAAAACAAAGTTTTTTTTATTAAAGCAAAGTATACCTTGGTTTGTGGAACCTTTTGATTGTTTTAATCCTATATAAATGGAGTATCGGCCTACAACTATAACCTGTTAAAATTTCATTTCAAATGGAGCAGTGTTTCTTGGCACGAAAAGCATCTGGAGCAGTTATGGCCACGCAGGAGAATAATCCAAAATTGGAATCTACAATCTGAGAATTTGTCTGCGATTGAAAGTGAGTGTTTTTGAAACCCTCTCCTTAAAACCACATTCCTTTGAAGGGAATTGTTTCTCAAAATGTTATACATTATCAAGATGCAGTTCCTTTCTCTTTGTTCTCACTATAGTACTTCATTTCTCGAGAAACTACCAAAGATACCCTCCCTTTAAGTGTATAAATGCCATTTCAAGATTAACTTATGCACTGCCGTCATTCGTACTACAATCCTAGAGAAAAAAAAACATTGATAAAACAATGGAAACCCAAAGCTAAGTATGCACACGGCACTCGATGGGTCAAAGGGTAACTGCTTACTTAAAGGGTGCCACACCCCACTGCAGCTGCATATACAAAATCTAAAAGAATCTTTTTATATTATAATTAAACTTTACGATGACGGATTGTTCCCAACTACTGAGATTTGTTTTCTTCACAACAAAACAAGAAGACAAATACAGGGCTGATATTTCGCAGAGGGCAATGGGAGACTTTGGAGCGTTAGGTGGCAGCAGACCTACCAGTTAAATTTCCATGGCATCCGTATAGTTCTGATCATGCGCACTCCAAGAACAATTTTACCGGATAAGTATGCTGCCACCTAGCATCCCAAAAGTCCCCCACTGCCTCCGTGCCCTTATCCTTGGTAACCCTTGTAACCTCCTTTGTACCCCTTAAAATATTCCGGTTGAAATTCAGATGTCAGAGCTTATATAAATGCCCTGGGAATAATTTCCTTGTCCAAACACAAAATCCTGTTTTAGATCAACCTTGCTGGGGGGGTTTCGGAGTGAAAAACAGGTTGCTTCAATCTGAAGGACAAACTTTGCACGAGGCTCAGTGCTGTATTATTTGTATGATATTAAAAGAATAACAAATAAAATCATATTTGAGTTAAACAAAAAGATGTGTGCTGTAAAAATGAAGAGGAAGTTTACCAAAGACAGATTTTTAAATTTGTTTTTACCCTTGCACTGATGTGTGTTAAGCACTGTATACTTGGTACTTTCCAGAGTTCTGCAGAAGAAATCCACAGACAAATCACTCGGGTGGGATTCAGACCCACAGCCTTTGCATTGCTAGAGCAGATGTCTGACCACTAGACCAAGGAGCTAGATAAACTCCTATGTGCTAGAAGGGGGTATCCCAATAAGCAGAATGCAAAGGAAGTGGACATGAAATGCAATAATGAGCCCGGCTCATACTTCCTGCAAATGCAAATGCGATTCGAATGTTGACTTCCTGTACTCGCAACTAAATTCGCAGCAGTGGAATTGTGCTCAACTCTCTTGCGAATACCGCTGCGAAAACAGAGTTGTGACGCCAAATTCACAGCAATTTCGCATACGAGGAAGTCATGAACCGGGCTTTAGTAACAAAAGATAAAAACACTTCCTTTGTTGGGTTTTTCCTGAAGACAAGCTGTTGGAACATTTCCCCTTTCATTCTACGAACCAACACTTATCTCAAATGCACATTGTTCTTACATGTAAACATACTCAGATCTTACTTCCTACACCGCATAAAGCTTCAAATCCTACTTAAAGGCAGTGGACACTTTTGATAATTACTCAAAATAATGATTAGCATAAAACCTTACTTGATAACGAGTAATGGGGAGCTGTTGATTGTATTACACATAGTGAGAAACGGCTCCCTTTGAAGTAACAAAGTTTTTGAGAACGAAGTAATTTTCCACAAATTTGATTTCGAGACCTCATGTTTCAAAATCAACCATCTAAACGCACACATCTTCGTGTGACAAGGGTGTTTTTGCTTTCATTATTATCTCCCAACTTCGACGACCGATTGAGCTCAAATCTTCACAGGTTCGTTATTTTATGCATATGTTGAGATACACCAAGTGAGAAGACTGGTCTTTGTCAATTACCAATAGTGTCCAGGGGTCGATTTCACAAAGAGTTAGGACTCGTCTTGTCTCGAGTTAGGACGAGTAACTCGTTTTAACTTGGGATTAATCTTAAGGTCTGCATGCTACAGTGCAGGGTTGGGACTCGTCCTAAGATGAGTTGTAAGTTAGGAAGAGTTTTGTGAAATCGACGGCAGGGTCTTTAAAACATTGTTGTTAAATGCCTGCAGACAAGGTTTCCAACTTACAAGCTCTAGTTGGGGGGGGGGGAAATGCAGGGCTTGTAGCTAAAAATGTTTAATGGACTAGATTTTTGTTACAAGACAGAATCAACATTTAACAAAAAAACTCCCTGTTTTACAATTGTGACTGTTTTCAAATGAACATACATACACAAAGTAAACATTTATCTATTGTCTTTTGGTGAGTAAACTTCAATTATCAAACCATGGTCAAACACAAGACTGAAAGATTTTTATCTCACTAAAAAATCAACATTTTGTTTCAAATTATGTAACAAAATAATATGAGTTATTTGATCCAATGAAAAAACACAATGAAAAAACACAAAAGACCAACAGACTTCACAGGCAGACACTAAAATCACCGAGTAGCCTTTACAGCAATTTCAAATTGGCGAACGTCACAATAACAAATGTTATTGGTTGGACTTTCCCCCGGTGGCGTCTTTTTCCATCCCTGTTCAGTGGAGTCCTTTCCCTACCCTTCACCTCATGGGACCCACCTCAGTTCCAATCCAACCTCAAGCTGGAACCTTGCATGTTGCGTGGGTTTTTTTCTCCCTTGAAGTTTTCCTACCACATCTAAAACTCTAAATCTAATCATATTATCTTTCTCATTATCTATTATTTATTAATCCTGGTATTGTCTTATAAACCCATACTCTTCTATAATAGTTTTAATTGCATCAATTAAAAAGAGGTATCCTTGAAAAAAGATGATGGTTCTAAAAGTATTTATTTATAATGCCCTGCAGCCTTGTATACACACGTCAATGGCTGTCAATGGCTTGACATAATCTTGACTTAAGAGTTTCTTGTTTTATGAACGGAAAAAAAACAAATATTGAAAAGGTTTGCGTGGGCCCAGGTCTCCCTTGGTCGTGAGGATGCAGTATTCAGCTCTGGGGTTTTGGGGATTTCTCAAAAACGTGACCATTGAAACAACATTTCCACAGATTAATTTTATGTCAACATTTATGTAAAATTTAAACATTCAAACAGTTCCAATAAATAAAGGTATACTTTGTCATTAAAGCTTAAACAATAATTCCATCACAACACAAATGTTTACTGATTTCCTTTAAAAGCCTCAACAACACTTGTACATAATATTTAGTTCACTTCAAAAGACAGGTTCAATTGAATAAAATATGAACACAGGAAAAACACATTAAAAAGGGAAAGTCAGAAATTCTCTGCTTTACTGTACAAAAACACATGGTGCTGTTTTTCACAGGTTTTGCTGAAGCTTTTCCCAGAGTGACAGTGTACTTAGTTGAACTCCCCCAGCAACACAGACTGCCATACTTTCTCAAGTGCCTAATGTGGTTTACACAGAGTGGGGGGAAAAGCTCTCTCAGCAGATTATCAAAACATGAATGCAAATAGTTGGCTCATGGACTCTCAACAAAGTTTATAGAACGAGCTGTGTCTACGAAGACACCTGGCAAGATGAACGATACACCTCAAGATTTCCCATCTGAGACTTAAGAAAGACAAACTTGGGAAGGTGTCGGGTGAACTAGAGCAACACTCTTTTTAATAATATACAGAAATAATTTAATATTACAGCTTGATAATCTGTTTGGTCCTCAGGGACAAATGCTGGATAAAACACCTAATGATCAGTCAAAATCCAAGAAGTTCGGCTGGTTGTTCTGTGTTGAAATGCATCCTACTCAACATGAATTATGGATAAGTGACAACGCTGGGGGATTCGTGGGATGACACACTATCTGGTCCCACTGGCTACAAGGAGAAACACTGATGATTTATAGGGCCAATACATACAACAAAGCAGAGACAATGAACTAAACATATTTTGACAGTCTGTAAAGTTTAAGCTTTTGGCCCTCTTGCACAACATATAATGCAGATCATCACAATGATTTACCATTTCCACCATTTTGGGAGTCAATTCCCTTGGGTGCATTATTTACTCTAAAAATGGCAGACAGGTTGTGTATAATTGTAAAATGAGTCAAGAAGGTGTGTGTATTGACCCCTTGCACGCGTATCACACGCGGCGACCAATGCCACGCTCACCCTGTTGGTGGGCAGTTGGGTTTACGTGTATTAATGCCGCGTCGCCTAAAATGCTCACTTTACTGCATAACGCGCAGCATAGAGTTATATATAAAAAACGCACAGTGAAATTGCCCACCAGTATGGTGCTTTCAAGATTTTTCTGCTGATGACGTCAGGTGAAATGGGTTAATAGGCCATCCACAAACTTGTAGACTCTCTATGACACTAGGTGGCAGCAGACTATAGGCTCCTAAATGCATTTTTTTTATCAAAATACAATACAACATTCTCCACTTTATCTGATGCAGCCTGTATTTTCTCTCAAATAATCATTTGCAGAGCCATTCATTTCTTCAACTAAAAAACTTCAATGAAGATAACAATTTCAACTGGGGAAAGCTATTACAGATGATCAATATAAAGCGATTACGTGAACATGCAAACTTTTTAAAAAAATTTATTTAGTAATTTTTTTACTGGTTGGGTATGATGTGTTTTCTGAAAATTTGGAGATGAACACTCTTCCAAAAACCAATGATGCATTTCCTCTTTGGGGTATAAGATTGATTATTTGCCTACACTAAGTGCATGGTTGCAATTATCACCACCTTCTACTCCTATCAATCACATATCCCAAGTGGGCAAGACACGCAAGTGTGAAACGGCAAGCTATCAAAAATTAAAGTTGATCAATCAAAGTTTACTTTCATCATCAGTACACAGTGAATCCAGAAATTATCAGATATCTTAAGGATCTATATACACCAAGTAAAACAAGTCCATAACAGGCCTTGAAATTGCCATGGTGCCCCATTCTTTTGCCGCAGTGACCCTCCGCAAAGTCCCACTACAAAGTTACATTTTCCTCACAGAAGTTCCCCTTACCAGAGGAAAATACTTGTGCCCCCTCAACATGTTTAAGAAAGAAACTCAAGGATCCTGCCACGACATCAAACCACCAAAGAAAAACAACTTTCAACCATGATTTGTAGATAAAAAGTCAGTTCAGAACTCCAGAAACATTTCACAACCAAATAAAAAAGACAGCATTGGTAGATCAATAAGAATCATACTGTGTTTAACTTCAACCCTCACAGTGTGTCTATGAGAATACACCCACTAAATGGTACAGGCACCATGCTAAAATAAAAATCACTCCAACTGGATATAGCTGTATTGCAAAGAATACAGTTTCCATTTACACTGATTCAACATCTTAGATTGTTTGAACTGTGTCAACAAAACAACTTAATGTCTCCCACATCTTGTCCATTGCCGCCAATTAATGTAGTGGTCAAATATACTCACACTGAAACTAGCGCTCTGGAGGTCCACAGACATCTAATAATGCCCTTTATTGTAGGTTGAAAAAATCTCAAAATGCTGGTTCTCCGGATATAATTCCTAAGTCGGCGACAAACAGGTAAAAGTGTTGTTTTTGCTCGGAGAGTCAGTTTTGAAATCCAGAATGTCTCGTTCCTCTTTGAGAGCTCAGAAATGATGATATCTTTGTCAACCGCACATCAAGTTTTTATAGATCAAACACGGATATACACAAGATTTATTCCCTTCCTAATTTGGCGCTGGATCTGTTTTGGTTATCTTAATATCCAAATTAAGGAGCAGAGACGTTATTTAAAGCAACCTATCCCTCTGAAAAGACGATCGAGGGATGTTTCACTTTGTACGTAGCTCTGACGATCCCCGCCAGAGATGCTATCCAGTGCGTCATAACATCAACCTTTTGCGCAGGCTCTTGACACTTTAAGAAAATAGCTCCGATTATTTCCTCATTGCTGGCGAGATACTCAACATGCGTCAACGAAAATATTCCGTAGGTACAAGAGAATCGCAGTGTTAAAGTACAGCTTTCTTTTAAGACCCGAAGCACAAGGAACTGTATAGCATAGAGTCACATGGATACACACATACTCTGGGGCTGAGTTGACATTATCCCAAGCTAAGCTCTGAAATGACATAATAAGGGGATTTCCCTAATGTCAATAGCTCCCCCCTGCAGATGCGGTTGACTGCTTGGCAATAATTTCAAGGGAAGCTGGGTGGTTTGGTCCTATTGAAAGCATCCAGGGTAGCTGTGCAGAGACCCTCCAAGCTGCAGGCAATTTGTGCTTGTAGAAAAATCCCCTGTTCAAAATGTCAGCTCAACTTTATTAATGGCTTCAAGTGACCTGGTGAGGGAGCCCTTCATCAAACATTGGACTGTCGTTACAGGCAGTTAACACACATCTCACACTAATGACACTTAATGTAGTTAAACCAGCCCCTCCCACTTTGTTTCCTTATTTACTATTTACCTCTTGCTTTTTCTGTGTGCTGTTCCCCCTATCTCAGAAATTACTTTTTTCTCTCAAAAACTATGTAATACCTCAGAGGAAGTCGTTTTTACAATGATTATCAACAGCTCTCCTTTGCCTGTTACCAAGTAAGTTTTTATGCTAACAAGTTTTTTAAGTAATTACCAATAGTGTCCAGTGCCTGAGTGTATACTCAGTATGATTTGTGTGGAAAGGGGGGGGGTATTACATTACAAAAATTACAGATTGAAAAAACCCTGAGGTAATCAGATATTCTCATTACTAAACATATAATTTGATTTTAAACCATGGGACTTTTCTAATTCAGCTTAGACTCAATTGGTTGTCAAAGTTGCAAGAGAATAATGAAAGAAAAACACCATTGTTGTACAAATTTGTGCACTTTAAGATGCTAAAAAAAACATCTGGCCTGAAGTCTTTTAATGAGTGAGAAATTCTCAAAAGACTACATTACTTCAGAGGGAGCCGTTTCTCACAATGTGTTATTCACTATCAACAGCTCTCCATTGCTCGTTACCGAGTAAGTTTTTATGCTTGAACAATTATTTTGAGTTATCACCGCTAGTGTCCAGTGCCTTTAACAAAAAGTACACAGTACCGACCAAGCCCCGTCTCGCGAAAGAGGTTCCTGTTACGCCAGCATAAAATGTACGCAAAATGGACCTGACTTGTTTATAAATTATTCACATTTATACAAAAAAAGTAGATCAGTCAATACTGTTTCTTCTCATAAGTATGCTAGACTGGACTTGAAGTATACCACACTTGAGGTGTACATAGATGCGCGCTTTCAAACTCAAGGATTCTTAATCACTTGAAACTGACAGCTTGAATTCCACACTCGGCAAACAGGACAGCAAAGTACACAAAAGGGTTGACCAGGTATACTTGGTTTGAGCCTACCTCTATGGTTTGAGAGACAGGCTATAAACTCTGTCAGACACATAGTACTGTGAACACTTTTAGCCCTCCACCAGCTTGGTTCTGGGGAACCAAAAGTATATTCTGCACATTTTAATATAAAACATGTTTAAACTCTCAAACAATGATCACAGGCCCTGAAACAACTCACAGACGCTACAGCATTTGCTGTGGTGCCCTGTGCTTTTGCTGTAGTGTCCTTAGCAAAATTACTCTACAAACTTTTCAAAGAAGACACCCCCTTCACCAGAGGAAAAACTATTTTTCCCCCATCGAAAATCAAATTCGAGGCCTGTGATCAAGTTATGAATTTAAAAATGAAAAAAAAGCATCCTATACATGATCCAAAAAAAGATAGACCACAAAACTGAAACAATCATTGAAAAATGGGAGAAGTCCTGAATTCAATAAAACAATTTAAAGAAATGTTATCTCTTTTTATATTGACAGAGTTTGAGGCAAACTGTGATAGCATTCACTGCACAATGCTTGAGGTGCCCAGGCTTTTCTTCACTAGTTCATCCCCCGTATTGTTATCTCTGTACTTAATAATAAACTGTGCCTACCGGACAAGACACAATGTACAGTTAACGATTCTGCCTTTCAGTTGGTTTCTTTATTTTTAAAGACAGGAAGCGAGTAACTTCAGGCCCTTTTCTTGCGGAAGCGCAGGAACCATTTCAACGAGGGACAGTTCTCCTTCACTATTAAGTGCAAACCACTGTTGAATGCAAAAGTGTTGTTTTCTCTTTTCATGTTTCCTTTAAGGCGTACTTGTGGATGTTCCGGACATTAATTATCTTTGTAAATTGGGGTCGTTGTCTGTATACAATATATACACTACATGAGTATACTTTCATACTCTTCGTCAGAGTTTATTGAACTTGCTGAAAAGTTAGTACTTGACAGCTGAAGAGCCAGACTCTGAAAAATATTTGAGGGCAAATAAGGAACAAAGGAATCAAAACTGTAATTTGGAGGAAGTTTTGTTGTCTTGCAACTTTTGTTTTAAAGGCTGTGGACTCTATTGGTAATTACTGAAAATAATTATCGTCATAAAACCTTTCTTGAATACGAGTAATGGGGAGAGGTTGATAGTATAAATTATTGTGAGAAACAGCTCCCTCTGCCTGAAGTGCCATAGTTTTCGAGAAAGAAGTAATTTTCCACGAATTTGATTTCAAGACCTCAAGTTTAGAGTTTGAGGTCGCGAAATCAAGCATCTGAAAGCACACAATTTCGTGTGACAAGGGTGTTTTTTACATCATTCAAATCTCACAACTTCGACGACCAAATTTTTACAGATGTGTTATTTTATGCATATGTTTAGATACACAAAGTGAGAAGACTGGTGTTTGACAATTAGCAATAGTGTCAACTGTCTTTAAAACAAAAGAGGTATGTTTGTAAAGTTCATGATTTGATAAGGAAAAAATTATATACAGGTACCAAGTATGTTTGTGCATGAATTGTGTTGGTCATTGGGATTGGGGGGGGGGGGGGAGACATTTTTCAGCCAGGGGAGAGGGGTTGTGCAACAACTGTTACCTCGCAAAAAGGAACAAATTAGGGGATAATCAAATGATACCAAAATATCAAGTTTTGAGTTTTGTTTTCATATTCCTGCTCAACATATATTTACAATACCACTGGAGAAACGTCACAGTAAATAATTGGTGCACTTAATTCCCAAATCTGAAAATCTCTATATGAAATTGGTTTACAGAAGAAATGCAAATCTAATCATCCCTTCCATACAGTAGCTTAGATTCAATCAAACATTGGCACGCAAACAAACCATGAGGTATAAATCTCACACGGCTATTGGTATTTTCCGCTGCTCAAGAAAAAAAATTCCAGAAGATATAAACACAGGCGGGTAATGACAGAGCATATTTTATGTTTGTTGAAATGTCAGCCTCGCGTGCCGTCATCCATTATTTATGAATTAATTACTGAGGTGTTTTTATACTGCAGGTACTATTTTGTTCAGTTTCAGTGACTGTTATGCAGGCGAGGAATTTCATCTTTGAAAGGGCAAGGCCATTTTCATTTTGCAACTTTAGGGCACTTTCATTGGAAAATCTTAAAGTAAAGTGGAAACTTTTGAAGACCAGGGGCATCAGAGGCCATGGCCACCTGCGTGTAATCCCAGGCCTCTGCATGTTTGGCGAGTCGTGGCTGAACAGATAAGAGCACCAGACTAAAACTTGAGTCTTTCTATTCAGCAGGGTGTGGGTTTGAGTCCCGTTCATGACACTTGTGTCCAAAAGCAGGGCACTTAACCAGTATTGCTGCGTGCGTCCTTTGGATGGGATGAAAGGCCCTTGGTCTTCCTGACACAGTTCAACACGCCTTTAAGTGTTTTATTTGAAGATTCATCTCATTTGTCTTTAGTACCTAAAGGAATTGCAATGTAGCCTTTATAACTGAAAGTCAACATTTGAACATAATTTGCCTCTGTTCAAAATATTACACCGTCGGGTATTATTAAAAAAAAAAAAAAAAAAAAACAAGACAGCTGGACTTGTTTGGTCTTAAGTTTGTATGGCCTAATGCTCGCTGGTCTCGGGCATGCAGTCCATATTCAAATTTGAGCCCTTTCAAATGTGCTGCTTTCATGTTTAATAGCCACAGAGAGCCTTTGTTTTATTCTCGTTATGACACACCTTCGAAATGGTTTAATTACTAGTTCAAGATGAAATTTTCTGGGTGACTTTTTGACAAAACAAGGACAAACTCCCTGACAACTAATTTCAATGAAAACCCACAAAAAAATAGATGTTAATTTTGCTTCGGTGTGAGGGCCAAAACCAAATAATGCAATCACGATACAGGACTGCAGAATCGTATCACAATTTCTGAGCTAAAACATGTTGAAGGTTGACTATTTTAATACCAAGAACAATACCAGTTTCTCTTGCAATTGTTTATCAGCTTGCTCCAGAGCAAGGTATTTTAAGAGAAATTTGCCAATTCTAACCACAAGCAGGACATTTGAATGATCATTTAGGCCAATGAAGTTAAATCACCACTTTCTCATCAGCGAGCGCCCGCATGTAGTTTCGGTACCGCACCAACAAATTTAATTATTTACCGTACCAAAATTTAATCATTTTGGCAAAAAATAACTCTGGTGAAATCAGATGCAAAGAACTACCAAGCAAAAAGATTCCATACAAAAAATAATAATTGATTTGAACTGAAAATCAGGAATGATACTTCATGGAGTCAATGTCCCTCTGTACTGAGCCTTGGTGCCCCTAATAATGTTCAAGTAAACATTTGAACCTCCCTAATGACCAAGTACATGTGCATCAGACTCAAGTTGTGGTAGATGCAAAGCACTACCAAGCAAAAAGATTCCATACAAAAAACAACAATTGATTTGAACTGAAAATCAGGAATGATACTTCATGGAGTCAATGTCCCTCTGTACTGAGCCTTGGTGCCCCTAAGAATGTTCAAGTAAACATTTGAACCTCCCTAATGACCAAGTACATGTGCATCAGACTCAAGTTGTAGTGGCTAAGTCAACAGGGTGATGGGTTCAAATCCCAGTCATGACACTTTTGAAAGATGCTCAACTCTTTCATGGACTCAACAGGGTGATGGGTTCAAAACCCAGCCAGGATACTTTTGAAAGATGCTCAACTCTTTCATGGACTCAACAAGGTGATGGGTTCAAATCCCAGTCAGGATAATTTTGAAAGATGCTTAACTCTTTCATGGACTCAGCAGGGTGATGGGTTCAAATCCCAGGCATGAGACATAAAACATTAGGCCTAGAAACAGGTTTATTTTGTCCCTCCTTTATTGCTGCAATTTCCCCCTGAACTCCCCTGAACTTTTCCCCTGAACATGCCCCACACTACTTTTCATTTCCAACGCTGTATCGTACATTGAAAAATATACAAACATGGTATAGAGGTTGAATTAACATGCAGACCCAGAGAAACAAAATGGCCTCCAGGTCTCCTGAGTATGATCCATCTAATGAGATGGCCAAGAGCACCCGAAGCAACCGAAATATATATCAGTCAGGTTTTCAAGACGCTCCAAAAAAAGACACAACTGTCTGTGGCAACAAAAGCTCGGGCCAGGAATCCTGTACGACGTCATTACGCAGCACAGCCGGAGTTTCAATTTAATATGTTTAAACCGGATAGCTTCAGGGGGGAAAGATGACGGAGTTCGAGTAGAAAGGTGAGGATGCGGTGAAAAAGAAGATGTGATGAGACACGTCAGCAGATGCATAAATTAGATGTATGGGGTGGAGATGATCACAAGAGGGGGTAGTTTATGCTGATGGTGGTCTGGAATAAGGAGGGCGGGTGAACGTTGATTAGAGAGAGGGAGTGGGTGTCAGTGAGGACATGCACTGCTTCCCACACAATTAGTTGTAGCTTTCAAGGGCATACAACAAAATAAAAATAGGAAATCAGCAGGCAAGTTGTACCCCTTGGTTTTTGGAACTGTTTGATTGTTTTAATCCCATAATGAATATACAAATATGTAGATATGTACAATAAAACTAAATAAAACAAAAGTCGATCAGCTTTACGAGATATTGCCGAAAGTCTGGAGCAAAATTTCCATATACACAGGAAGAATAATCTGCAATTAAAATACACAATCTGAGAAACGTTACTAACAGTAAAGCCAGGTTCATACTTCCTATGAATGCGAATGCGAAGCGAATGTTGACGTCACAAAATCGCAGCGAATAATTCGCAGCAGTTGAACTCTGCTCGACTCACTTGCGAATATCGCTGCGAAAGGAGGGCTGTGACGTCAAATTCACGTCAACTTCGCTTCGCATTCGCATTCGAAGGAAGTATTGACCGGGCTTAACGCTTCTAAGATTCAAATTTTAAGGGGATAAACTCCAATATTTGTTTACAAAACCACATACATAAATTGCTTTATACTATTGAAAGCTGCCAAACATTTCAAGAGTGATAACCAAACGTTTACCTTCCCTTAAAATATAATATTCTATTTATTATCCTTGACAATGGCATCCTATGAACCACCATCACTCTTCGCCATTTATCACTGCTTAACATTCAACAATGCATCACTCTCGTCGACTGGTAATATTTACACAACTCTCCCAAATATTTTCAAAGGAAACAGTTATTTGGGCAAACTTTTCCTCGCCGCTTGTGATTTGCTCTAGTTTGAGGATGGAATGTTGGGAGGTTTCAGCGGGCACATACTGACGTCTGTTTACATGACTCCATATTTGAGTTGGCAAAATATTCGGTAGACCCTAAAAGAGTCTCTAAATCTTTATTGGTTATTTTGGTAAACTCTCGGGCCAGGAGCATAAGGAGCAACTTTTAAAGACGCCATGTGATGTATTTACAAGGCATGCTGGTGGCAAACTGAGTGCAATTTATCTGGCACAACTGAACGTGGATAAATGCAGATTGGCGATTTGTGCCTTACGATGACATAAATATTTGTACACGTCTGCTTTACTTATTTTAAATATAGCCAAATAAAAAATCTCAAAAATTCAAGAGATTATTTTATGATTCCTATGGGGAATAAATGTTTATTTTCTTCACACACAAATACCATCAACAATTAAATAAATAAAAAACGATCTCCGCTGCAACCCTAGGCTGCACTCATCTGTAAAACTTTGTTTTAATTTTTTTTATTTATAGGGCCTACTATATTTTTTGTCTTACAAATTCAGCTGAAATACTTGGCAGTTGTATTTCACCGTTGGGTTTGATTTAAAAATCTCAACCCATCCAAAGTGATTTTTGATTGGATGGCTCTATGGGGTATTCACTAAAAAAAACGTAGGGTGTGAATTTATCTACTCTTTTCAAAAAGATAAATAATAATAGTTATTTCTTCAACATGCACCAAACAAACAACCTTCTGATCAAAACTCCCACCAAATCACACTCCATTAGTCAACCCATACAATAATAACATAATATTTTTTGACATTAGTCAACCCATACAATAATAACAGAATATTTTTTGACATTATCACGACTAACCAAAGCTCAGACAAAATGACGATATTTGCCCATTAAACTATTACACATGGTAATTACTCAAAATATTTATTAGCATAAAACCTTACTTGTTAACGAGTAATGGGGAACTGGTGATAGTATAAAACATTGAGAAATTGCTCCAACTGAAGAGGAGTAGTTTTCGAGAAAGATGTTATTTTCCACAAATTTGATTTTGAGACCCCAGATTTAGAATTTGAGGCCTCGAAGTCAAGCATCTGAACGCACACAACTTCGTGTGACAAGGGTGTTTTTTCTTTCATTATTAACTAGCAACTTCGACAACCGATTGAGCTAAAAATTTCACAGGTTTGTTATTTTATACATATGTTGAGATACACCAAGTGAGAACACTGGTCTTTGACAATTACCAATAGTGTCCAGTGTCTTTAAACTCAAGTTGAAACCAACGGTTCTTTTCAGAACCACCCCAACTCATTTAGAGATAATCATTACAAGTAGTTACTACGAACCTTAACCAGTATATCGTATTTCCACCATGCAATGCTTCAGAGATCCTATTTGATTAAACTCTACAATTTGAGCAGTGATAAAAGTTGAACAGCTACTTGAGCGATTTTTTTTTTTTGCAGGAATGCTACTTAATCTTGCTTAAGTGTTTGTTTATATTTTTACACTTCTGAATTTCATTTCGCAATTATCAAGCACAAGGGCTGACCATAGAGCACGGGGCTGACCTACATATGCACAAGGATTAAATGGGCTATTTAATGTACAAAGTACAAATTTTCAAGGGCAAACAAAAAAATACAATCAAAAATCAGGCGAAAGTATAGAAAAATATCATCAGACCATGAATCTCAAACTTTAAGGGGCACTAAAAAATTCAACTGGAAGGGGCACTTCTGTGAGGACAATTTTGCAAAGGGCACCACAGCAAAAGCCCCTAAGCCAATTGCTGTTTGTGCCAAGGATTATTGTGAGGCCTGTATCATCCCTAAATTGTACTGAACTACATCTCCTCTTTAAATTCAGCAGAATTCGGAAAAGCGATCTTCCCCCTAACCCCGCAAGAAAGACGTCTGTCTGTATTACGGTGCTTTTTTTTGTCCCCTCTTGTATTGATGTTGGGACTGAGTAAAGGAAACGGCATACGATCCATGAGTAGTCCGTGGGCCTCAAATATTCCCTCTCTGCGGTAGAGAATTCGTGGAGAATTCTGCCCACGAAACATTGAGTAGTTCACCTGGTGCTATTGATTGAAGTTGGAGCTACAACATGGATGGGAAAAAAAAATGGGTTTACTTGTAGTGTACAATTTTCAATATTTTGTGACTATGAAGTAGATTTGACCTTGCTATGGCATTAGGAAGAGACGTCTGGGCATCTATTTGGACAAAAAACAGAAGCAAGTAAAAAGCCTCATACCAAGGGATGGGTACATTTTGGGATGACATTTTTTACCTAATCAGAACCCTGAAAAATAATAAGCATTCTTAGCCTTAGTATGATTATTCTCTACTCTGTAAATAACCTACATGGTTTTTTTTTTAGAAGGAAGTAATTTCTCGCTAAAATAATTGAATTGAATTCAATAACTCAGCTGAGGTCTCGAATTCAAGCATCTGAAAGCATCTGAAAGCACACAACTTGTGCGACAAGGGTGTTTTTTTCTTCCATTATTCTCCCTAGCAACTTCGATGACCATGTGAGTTCAAATTTTCACTGGTTTGTTATTTTATGCATAAGTTGAGATACACAAAGTGAGAAGTCTTTGAAATTTACCAAAGGTGTCCAATGCTTTAAAGCCATTGGACCCTTTCGGTAAAGAAAAACAAATAAAAGTTCACAGGCTTACAAATAATTTACAGGATTTACAGAAGGTAGTGGTGAAAGACTTCTCTTGAAATATTATTCCATGAAATGCTTTACTTTTTGAGAAACAGTAAAACAATATCAATTCTCGATAGCGAGAATTACAGATTTATTTTAAACACATGTCATGACACGGCGAAACGCGCGGTGGGTTTTCCCGTTATTTTCTCCCGACTCCGATGACCGATTGAGCCTAAATTTTCACAGGTTTGTTATTTTATATAGAAGTTGTGATACATGAAGTGTGGGCCTTGAACAAGACTGTTTACCGAAAGGGTCCAATGGCTTTAAAGTCAAGTTAATGAACCAACAAGTTTTGTGAGGGGACATAACATCCTCCAGTCATCGTTCAATGGGTTGCCCACAGATCCTAGCGTTGACGAAACTGGGTCGGGGGATTTCCATTCGGGGGATTTCCATTCCTGGGCAAAGCAAGACATGTATAGATGTTGTTATTAAAGGGTTTTGATACCTTTTGTAGATCAAGTTTTTGGCCATGAGTGACTGTGAATGAAGATGTACATGTATGTAATATAATTTACAAGTAGAAGTTTCAGCTTCATTAGTCGTAAAGTTTTTGACAAAAATCAAAGACCGATGTTGTCAGGAGAGTCGCGTATAATTTTCCGTCTAACTGAGAAAAAAAAAACATTTTCTGAAATTGTTTTACTACTTTACATTTTCCATGATAAATTAATTTTTGGTCTCACTGTGAAAAAACAAACATATTTTGTGTGAAATTGTTTTACTCATTTAACATTGTCCATGATAAAATAATTTTTGTCTCACTGAGAACAGAAATATTTTTGTGAAATTGTTTTCCTAATTTTTTTATAAACTACAGCACCCAACGAAGGAAAGCTTTAACCTGGTACCGTGTAATTTTAAAAGTAAATTTGTGTACGATTGTGTATTGTGTCGTATACCCTTTAAGGGACCCTTTATCGATCCCCAACAAGCCAGTTGTCTTCTGACGCATTAGAGATGTATAGCCATGAGCTTGGGGGGGGGGGGGGGGCGGATGGACTGTATAATGTACTATTGACAAAACACTGAGCTCTGCATACAAAGAACTGTCACGCTCTGCACTTATGTCAAGCCACATCCACACTGACTAATTCAGGTTTTTTGTTCACTTTAAAGAACTTTAAGGGCTCTGGACACCTTTGGTAATTGTCAAATGCCAGTAATCTCACTTGGTGTATCCAAGTGAATATAAAATAACAAATCTGTGAAAATTTGGATTCAATTGGTCATCGAAGTAGCAAGAGAATAATGACATAAAAAACACCACTGTTGCACAAACTTGTGTGCTTATCAGATGCACAAAAAAAGGCTCTGGCCTAAAGTCTTTTATTATTTGAGTGAGAAATTGAAAACTGTAGTACTTCAGAGGGAGCCGTTTCTCACAAAGTTTTATACTATCAACAACTCTCCATTACTCATTACCAAGTTGATATGCTAACAATTATTTTGAGTAATTACCAATAGTGTACAATGCCTTTAAAGTGCTTAAAATATCTTTATCAAGCACTCATGATGCACCATGCCAAAGCCAGTAGACATGACTGCCAATAAAAGTGATGACAACCAAAGTGATATCAATAATGTGTGATGTCTCAAACATGTTGAGAAATATTACAATTAGTCCCCAAGTAAGTGCTTTTTAAAATCTATTTGATTTGGGTTGAACATTGGATTAATAACTAGAGTGATGGAGACTTGAACCCAACCTCCAGGACGTGCCGGTGCTCTACCAACTGAGCTATCGAACCCTAATGTTGACAGACTTCCTATTCTGTCAATATCTGTGTCCAGGGTGTCATCTATTTAATGAGCAAATAAACCCCGGAACTACTCAAAAGGCTTTGAGCTTCACAAATGATTTCTTCCTTTTAGTATTTGTTTTCCAAAGTACAATTACTTTGTCCTCTTAAACAACATTTTTCGTCACATTACTTATATGACACTGGACACTATTGGTAATAATATTGTCAAAGACTAGTCTTCACAGTTGGTGTATCTCAACATATGCATAAATTAACACACCTGGGAAAATTTGAGCTCACTGTGGTCGTCAAAGTTGCGAGATAATAATGAAAGAAAAAACATCCTTGTCACATGAAGTTGTGTGCTTTCATATGCTTGATTTTGAGACCTCAAATTCTAAATCTGAGGTCTCGAAATCAAATTTGTGGAAAATAACTTCTTTCTTGAAAACTACTCCACTTCAGAGGGAGCCGTTTCTCACAATGTTTTATACTATCAACAGTTCCCCACTACTCATTAACAAGTAAGATTTTATGCTAATAAATATTTTGAGTAATTACCAATAGTGTCCACAATGTCCACTGCCTTTAATCAAGCAAAATGTATCAGGAGGCTACAACTGTACCTCCCTTGGATGCAGTTGAGTGAAGGTTGAGTCAATCATGAATCAAAAACTACGTTTCTTCAGATGGAGGCGTTTATCACAATGGTTTATACGATCAACATCTACCCATTACTCGTTACCAAGTAAGGTTTTATGCCAATAATAATTTTGAGTAATTACCAATAGTATCCACTGCCTTTATGGCACCCCTGGATAAAGATATTGACAAAATAGGGAGACTGCCAAAATTAGAGCTCTGTAGTTCAGTTGGTACAGCAGAGAATGCAAGTCCTTTTAGCATTTTCCAAAGTACCATAATTTTGTCCTCAATACAAAATTTTTTGTCACTTTACTAAAACCTGGGTAAAAAAATCATTGACAAAATAGGGAAACTGTCGACATTAGGGCTCTGTAGCTCAGTTCATAGAGCCATGTAGAGCAGAGGGTGCAAGTCCTTTTTTTGGTACTAGTATTTTTCAAACATAAAATATAAACATAAAGCACCATGGGTCTTCGTAGCTTCCATATTTCCAACTTACAGTGGTTGAAAAGATTGTTGTAGTCTATTTTTCGAAGGTTAACCTTGGGCCCAATTCTATACATCTGCTTTTTGGGCAATTTTATGCTTATAATACTGTAAACACAGGAAAAAGCATGCTAACGCTCTGACGCTAACTGGAAGTACATAAAACTACCAGATTCATTGATAAAAATTAATAAGTACTGGCTCTGGGTAAGGTAAGCTGAGTGAAGTATAACTGTATAGTACATCATGTTTTACTGTACACATTATTTTATGTATAGAAATCGATGGAAACCTCTTTCAGCTAGACACTGCCTAATACCGCTTGGGGGCAGAACATACAGAAACATCTGCTTCCTTTTTTTCTTTTTTTCTTCAACTATTTACAAAGAGGATTATCAGCAATTGCACAGGTTCGGCATTAAATTTTTCATTAGCGCCATTTTGATTCTAGAGACATATAGTACGGGGGAATTACTAGAAACCAAATTAATAAGACTTAAACTGAAAGCTCACCGATTATGATGTCCATACCAGTACCATCCTCCAGAAATAAGAAAAGTAGAAATATTCAACCGAGTCGAAGGCTGCATGTGCATATGGCACACTGTATAATTTAATAGACAATTCTCAATTCTCCAGAAAAATAATACTTCCAAAATACTGCCGAAACAGCTTTTGCAGGCATGACATTTGTCTTTGGAAAAAAAGTATGAATATTTTATTGACAGGCCCTACACTGCCGACCTACATGTACATTATTATGCACTGTAGGCAAGACAATTCAGACTCTTTAATCATAATTTTTCCTGTTTTTTTCTAAGAAAGACACTTCAAAATCAATCACGTTCCCAAGGGTGATCGATCTTGCAGTGCTATGTTTTTTTCCAGCATGCCATGCTCGCTCATAACCCATGGTATTGGTTAATTTAAATGTGCGTAACCTTTTAATTAGGCCTGTGGTTGATACACTCAAGTAGCTCGCAAAAGAGGTATCAAGTCTAAAAGCAACGGGTCCCTTCAATCTTCTTTGATCTTGCGACATATCTTATTGTATGCAGTTAAGGTTGACTGTATTTAAGCATGATTCATTTGAAATGCAATGACATGGAAATACTAACACTTTCACATGTGTGTGCTAAGAGTCCCACAAGTGCCATACAAGCAATCAAAAGTTTTCAACAATCATGTGCGCAAAGCCGTCTTGTTTGGGAACCAATCAGCACTGTTTTCCGCACTTCTTTTAGGGGTTAGTAGCGACAGGTACTGATATGGCGCACTGCACATGGTAGTGAGCCTACCCATGCTGACACCCCTCCCCCACAAAAAAAAATACCAAAAACATAATTAAAAAAAACTACCATTGTTTATTGTTCATTACAATGGCTGTTATCATTGCACCACTGTCAAAGTTCATAAAGCCTGTAAGCACAAAAACTTGCTAAGCACAGAAAAATACTGCTTAGCAGTAACTGGTTACTAGCCAAAAGTCCATAAACTTGAAACTGCGGTGACTGGTGCCCCAACCATATTTGCTAAGCAGTATTTTAGCCAACAAAAATCCACTGCATATTAAATTTGTACATGGTTGGGATTTGAACCCACACCCCCTGCATTCAGGAGCAGATGTCTTAACCGTACACCACTAGCTTTAAGTCTAAATAACAACCACGTCTTTTCATCCTCTGATCCTCGTGTCATCTGAACATCTCATCACTCTCTATCTGACAAGACACTTTTGTCCCGTGTCCAAGATTTTCTAACGACTTCACCAGCTGTTCCAACAAGATGTGTGCGTCAATTCCCAAACAAATTTCACGGGAAGAGCTTTTCAATCACCGCATACTTTTTTGTCTTTCGTAGAAAGCAGCGGCTGTATTCATTAGATCAATATGATGATAGGAATCTCTCACTGTGTAGTAACCTGCACCACAACCAGGGCTGTATGCTTCGTTTTTGAAAGGGCAAGGGCACCAAGGCATTTTCTCTTTGGCAAAGGGCACCCTATGAGGAAATTGTAAATTTCTACTGGAGCAATTCAAGGGCACCAAGGCAATGGCAAGGGGCAATGGAGTCAATCGCCTCCGTTGCCTCTGTGAAGTATCAGGCCTGACTACAACCCTTGACAATTACATGCCTCTATACCTCAGCCAAAGATTGACCATAAATGTCTCTCTCTTTCTCATCCAAAATTATAAATGTCTCAAGACGTTATTAGTTTCTGTTTAACTCTTTCCCTCTAACATTTATTTTCCCTATAAAGGCCCCTTGTCAGACGAGGAAACTTTTACAGGCAACTTGACTTGGAGGCATTTACCAACTGCAGTGCAGGCTACAGGACAACTTTGGTAGTAGATGAGTCATGTGTCAAAAATATCTGAACAAATTTGTGAAGATTCTGTATGTGAATGCCCTTTCTTCTCAGAGACTGTCGGAACTGGTCGCCTGTAAATTGTCTCATGTGACATGGAGCCGATACTTTAGACATCTTTGCCATTTTAGTATGCAAAAAAAAGGGTGTGTTTTAATGCTTTCATGTCACCAAATGGCCTAAAGTTTCTGATTTGCTTAATAAAGGAGCGTTCCAATGGTATTCAATGCTCCGTGTTAGAAATATCACTTAAACATGCAGAAATTTCAGAAAACCAGACACTCCCAATACAATGTGTTTTTGTACATTCTTCAACACATACTGTGCTAACTGCTCGTTTTTGTTGGATTATGTCACATATTAAACAATGCATAGATCTGCACAGGGTTTCTGAAAAGAAATTCCAACTAGACTTTATTACGTTAGGATTACCCACCTAATAAATTGTAAATTCACAAGAATGTAAACCTCTTTCTGATATATGCATGGAATATCGTTGACATTTGTAAATTTATCCAGCAACCTGTCCCAAACACTATTTTATCGCCGGTATTGTCTGTCGGTAATTGATATGTGGATGTTGAGGATTCATGCCAACAGAGCTACCTACTCTGCCGTGATTGATTTTTCGATTTTATTTTCTTCCCGGAGAAAGGAACGGCGACGAAGAAGACGGAGGATCGGCATGCCATTAGCTGGACACCCAATGCTTATAATTCACTCACAGCTAGACAAAGACAGAAGGACTTGTAGATTATGAACCTAGTTGTAGCCCAGCAGGATTTCACAACCTGGCTGTATTAAAAACCAGCAGTGGCAACAATCTGTCTTCAATTTGTTTTTAAAATTACTTCAATGCTGCCTCCCAACACAACGTTATGTTTACCGATATAATTGGATGTGTCAGCGATGGCATCCATCATAATTTGTATAACAAGAAAGTAACATCCACAGGGCATACATCATGAGGTCTCAAAATTGTCAGAAGAAGAAAACACAGGGACGAGGAGTAAAAACAGCAAAAAAATAGACAGTAAAGAAGTTTACACCGACTTTGAAAATAAAAAAGCAGTATGAAATTAAATCAAAGAATCATCTTAACTTATTTGTGATGTTGAGGAGAATGAATTGGTATCAGGTTTAGAAGAAGTTAACACAGAGTAAGACAATAAAAAAACAGTACAAAATAAAATCAGTCATACATCTTGGTATGAGGCCTAATTTGTGACAAGATTTTGTGTTTTCCTACATGTCACCAGAAACAGATTGGGATTAATTTGACACAAGCGTGCACATGTTTTAACTCTTTGACTTTCATCTTGTTCAACCGGACCGGAAACAGACCCTGGAAAAAGACATTTCTTGTTGCTTGGGGGCAAACATCGATAAGAATTAACATTTTGTATTTAAGTAGCAAATCACATGCTAGGACACAGAGAAATTTCCCAATTAATATCCCAGTTTGAAATGCCACTTAAGTATCCAAATAAAAGACGGCAAAATAAATTGGTATTGACACAAAATACTAAAAAGCTTGGGCGGAGTGTTTGCAGTATTTTTCAGCGGGTCAACAGGTTTTTACTGCATATTCCTGGATGCTATGCTCCAGCCATTCCAGATAATAGCTGTGATCAAAGTTCACTTGATTTTGTTTCACAAAATAAATAAACATCTCAAACTTGAGGGGAAATGAAAATCTTATTTGAGTTGTTTCTGCGAGGCATACTGAGGTAATAAATTAAAAGGATAATTTCTGCATTTATAATTATAAATCTTGATAGCAAACTGAAGTATTTTAAATTATCATAAACAAAAGTCTTTTCTGTAATAAGTATTTCTAAATTTAATTTATGTTTTTATTTATAAGTTTGTACCATGCCTTGCTGTAAATGGACTGGCTCTGCTTTCCTATATAATTTTAAGGAAACATTTTTGTTTGTAATCATTTGTTTGATTTTTTGTTTACAAACTGTAGGTCTGGCCCCAGATTGAATTCCTATACAGTCAAAGTCCTTTAAGACCAGCTGGAATAAAAACAACAAGTGATCTATACTGAAAACTATTTAAAAAGTGTTCAATTAATATAAAACTAAGGGAGACATGACATTAACCGAGTCTTTAAATAAAGGAAAAACAAATTCTGAAAATATTCTTCACCGCTTTTCAGTATTCACAATGAGCCATGACGCTCACTCATGTGGTGTAATTTGTGGGAGCATCGTTTTGTACGTGGCTTTGTTACTAATCAGACAAGACCTGCATATTATTATTTGTGTTGACAACTTCGCAGTCAAATACGTCTTTAAAAATGTGCAAAAGGAATTTATGAAACAAAATTGTCCTTGGCGTCTGAACTTTCAAAAAGGATAATTGTGGGGAAAGCTCACAAAAATAATTAATGATTGGGTATTGAAAAATTGACAAGGGCTAGGTCTAAACCAAAACTTCAAAATTAACATGCTGGCACGCTACCAACTGAGATATCTAGCCCTCCCTATACAATAAGCGAAATTTACTAAAATCAGAGAATGGGTGTGCCTTGTTTGTTACCTAATGTGAGTACCTAAGCAATGGCTACCTGTGATATAAGTCTGAAACCTACCGTTTCTTCGTGGAGTCGTAGAAACTGGCCATCGAATGGCGCCGCGATAACGGCGGCACCATCTTGGGCAGACGGGGACGCGGTTTGGGCCTCATGGAGGACATCTCGGTGAGGACGTCACGCAGCTGTTCCGGCTCCTCCGACAGCGTTGAGAGGCACGCGGCCATTCCTACTGCCGGTGTGTTTGCAATAGGTTGTCCAGAATTGTGAATGGGCATATACACCAATAAAGTCAAGAGACGGAGGAATAGGTCCCGTGTATAGAAGGCGCTAGGAAATCGTAGATGGCTAGGGGTGGACGAGCTCGAAACAAACGTCGATCGACTTCCTCCTGGCCCGAGGGTCGTCAGGGTCTACGCTTGGAAATCAAGCTAGATTTGCAAATCCGGACAAAAATCCTCAGATATATACCACCCAGGCCCTCTTCAAGGGCATGGCTATTCGCCAGCTAAGGTTACGATCAATTTAAGTCTAAGATAAAAAAGAGTATAAGGGGGTTGGCGGTTGACATCTGGAATGCTCAAACACAAGCGTAGTGAAAATAAATTTTGCCCCAAATTCCGTTTGAGTCATGCAGCCAAGAGAAAGTATGCGTGATTATTTAAGAAACCGAGCGCCTAAAAAAGAGAAATTATGATTGGATATTTGCGAAGATCATATTTCACTCCAGAGCGTTGCTTATTCGGTTTATTTTCATAAGTGCCGCTGTCAGTACGAGAAGACTCTTCATCTTGGACAGATCAAGTTAATAGATCCTTGCAGACGTTTCAAGCCCCGCCGTGATTACCATTGCTTTTGATACAACAGGAAAAGTCAAGTGACGTGATCAAAACAAATACAAAAAACTACGAAGCTGTGATAGGAAAGAAAAAACCAAGCCACTTTTGGACAGCTGGAGATTTTTCAGGAGAACGTCATACTCACAGATTAAAGGATTAATGAGTCAGAAATTTAGTTTCAATGACAGATGGAAGGGGGAAAAAAGGGAGTTAGTGACTAATAGGATATGAACAACAAAATCATCATAAATAAATTAATTTCTTCTGTCAAGTAAAGAACACTAAATTTGTACCCTAAAGGGACAGAAATGAAATAAAAACAAAAACCCCGAATTAAGCTGTTAATCCTATTACGTAAAACAAAACAAAAAACTGAAAACAGACTTTTTTTACACAAACAGTATCAAAATAGCAAATTATTATTGAGCGCCAGTCTGCACAGTGGTTCTACCGCAAATATTTCTGGCAATCGAACTAATGAAATAATTAAATCTATACAATACTGCAATGCTTGCACAGAGTATGGTCGCTAATCAAAATACATATTGACATTGTATATATTATTTTGCATATTATACCTTAATTATTTATGTCATGGTTTTTTTTTTAAACAAATATACATCTCTTTGTGAGCATCAGTGGCAGGCATATGGATAATATTTTCACCCTATATTTTGAAAGCTGATCTGTACTTGATGCAAAACAGGTCTGTATGCAAAGGGCAAGGGCACCAAGGCATTTTCTCCTTGGTAAAGGGCACCCTATGAGTAACTTGTAAATTTCTACTGGAGAGCATTTCAAGGGAACCAAGAATGACGAAGGGGCATGGAGGCAATCGCCTTTGTAGTTTTACTACAAATTGTACGAAAACAAATTGCTAAATCAACTTCACCCGTTATGAAGTTTCTAAAATTGCTGTTCCAAAATTATCTGCAATACCGGTGTGTAAAAACAACTGCACTGAAATAATAATGCTATTACAGCTTTACACCAAAATGCTAAAAAATCTTAAAGCTGTTAAATTTAATCAATCTTTAGCAGCTACAAGGGAAACTTGCTGGGTAAATTTCAAATAGCTTGGGATTAACAAAAAAATAACAAGAGCGGGATTTGAACCATGTTGAAAAAAGACAAATTGACTAGAGCCTAATTTGAACCAATGTATAGGTTCAATTCCCCTTTGGTCAATTGTCCTTGTTCAACCAATGTTGGTTTAAAGTTGGTTTAAAATCTGCTGTAGTAAATTTTTATTTGTGTCAACCCAAAATCAATACTTACTCAGAGAATTTCAAAGAAAATAAAAAAGATTGAATAAAAATTAGTTTTCCCCACAAACCATTGAATCATATTCCCTTCAACCAATTTAAATACAAGCCTACTTTAAAATCATCCACAGGACTGTCCGATCAAACTTTGGTCACAGACAACCAACAAGACAAGAAACTTACATGACCAGCGAGTAAAACAGAGAAACAAAAATCGATACGGGATAGAAGAAAAAAAACTACTAAACATCGGACAGAGAGGATTTCTGCAAGTAATGTACGGGAGGCAACGTGTAGTTGATGTTTTTCTTAGGAGATCTGAAGTGCATTGCCTCCGCTCAAAACATTCGCCTGTGAGCATTTGTGGAATGTGCAGGCAATAATAAATTGGGCGATGCATCGTTGAGCTCGCCTCGCTGAATATACAACGGTGAGCGAGTCACAAATTTTGCAATAGTCGTATTTTGTTTAAACATACATGTATGTACACTTGCTCTCAGATTTTGGCTCTTGTCTATTCCAATGGAGAATCATAGAGGACACCACTTGCAAAATTCACATGGGTCTCATTCACTTAAATCATGTACTTGATTTTATTTTAAAACAATTTTCAGGCAAAAGCCTTTCAAAGGAAAAATTGCACCCTCAATCCATCATTGACTATTGGTGAGAAGGTCATGTTGTTATGTTGATTTCTTCAGACTGTATTGTATAAAGGAGTTTCTGGAAGGTAAATGTCTTTATGGTTGACTCTAAAAGTTACATTCTGGGAGGTGAACAAATCCTGACGAACCACACAAGCATGTACATGTAGCAAGGAGTAGTGTAGAAAAACCAAATAAGATATGCCAGCTAAAACAGACTACAAGTGGGCAACTGGAAAGGAAAGATTCAAATTTCCTTCCACAGATCGATGTACACTTTTTGCCTGCTTGAATTTGACCCCCAAAGAGACTTGATTGACCAGAATGAGTCACCTCCTCCATACACATTCATAATTTCTTGTCTTTACGTAGCCTGAGCGCCGAACAGCACCACATCTTTAACGAGCCATGCTTTTCAACTGTGGCCCATGGTGAAAAAATACTTCAAAGCAAAGCAAAACGTAATTAAATTTTTTAATAATTCCTCTAACACTGAAATAATTTAATATTTTCTATAGTTGGTGTTCGGTCAGTCTTAGGTAGCATCAGTTTATCAAACATGAGTGGTAGAAAAAACTTCCTTCCAAATTAAATTTTCTGGAATAATATTTGTTTTTGCTTGAAAGGTTTATGTTTGGAAAATTTTTTTTTACAAAAAGAGACGTGATGTAACTACTCTCCTTTTAACTGATAAAATATTTCCATGATGCAAAAATTAAGCTGAGTAATGCAAATAATAAATAATAAGAAACAGTACAGTAATTATCAAGAAAAAAAAGAAGATTCAGATTCTAAAGTTCAAACCAGTATACCAATCCTCCAGAGAAATATTTTACCTCTCAAAGCTCACTGATTCTTAAGTACATATACCAGTTACCAATCCTCCAGAGAAATACATGTCTGAATCAGTGCTCAATAGAGTGGAAGAACCAGCATTGAAAGACTCCCTAGAATCAGGTTGTCTTCCCTCACTACTATTTGTCTCTCTTTGAAATTACCGCATTTGAAATAAACCTGATACAAACGTGCACAAAACCCGATAAAATTTTGAACTGTGTTTTCCTTTTTCCAACAAAGCATGAACTTGATGATTTTTCACAGGGTGAAACAGTTCTTTGAAGACAAAGTGCAGAATAAGTAATCATTGTGAAACAAAGATGAGTTTCAGTCTATTAAAGCCATTGGACACTTTCGGTAAACAGTGTTGTCCAAGGCCCACACTTCGTGTACCACAACTTATATATAAAATAACAAACCTGTGAAAATTTAGGCTCAATCGGTCATCGGAAGCGGGAGAAAATAACGGGAAAACCCACCCTTGGTTTCCGCACTTTTCGCCGTGTCGTGACATGTGTTTAAAATAAATCCATAATTCTCACTATTGAGAATTGATATTGTTTTAATGTTTTCTCAAAAAGTAAATATTTCAAGATAAGTCTTTCACCATTACCTTCTGAAAACCCTGTAAATTATTTGTAAATCTGTGAACTTTAAAAAAAATTCTGTACCGAAAGTGTATAATGGCTTTAACTCAGGGACTATGAAGTTCATAAAAGCACCAAGCCTTCAGAGACTATTTCCGTCGTAAATACTATCCAAGTTGTAAAAGTGAAGACTTAAAAATTGTAATCGCTGAAATCATAGAGCAATGAATTGCACAATGTGCACACCAATGACATAACAACAATTCATCGTTTTTACTTTTAAATTAACAATCAAAAGTTTACTCGTTGTAATGGAAAGTGTAGTTACTCAAACCAGGAGATTGTGATCGAAAGTGTAATCGACTTAAAATAGAAGAATGCACTCCTCCAAAAATTATGTACTCTTCCTTTCAATAAAAAGAAATCATTAAAGTACAGAAATGAAGGGAAACACCAATAAGCAGAGAGCTTGAGATGGGAAGTCTATAAATTGTTTGCCAACCATTAGAAGGTAAATACTACAGGAAATGATGCTTGTGTGGTTCTAACTGTGCATGCACTGCTTGATATGAGTGTAGATGGTGAACACTTCATCTGTTTTACCCACATTGATTAAATGTATTTGACAAAGTCATTTACAAGAGGAAAGGGGTAAAATTAAGGAGCAAGTACAGTACATCAGTAAATATTGAAATGGCCGTAAAACTTGGGTATACATTATTGATGTGTTTAATTGGAAAACTTGTGTAATGTGGATTAAGTACATGCTTTAGGAAGAATCATGCTACAATTGTGTACATAAAAAAAAAAAAAAAAAGGGTAAAACTGCACCAGTTTTATATTTGCGTTAGGATAAGAACAGTAAATAACAATCATTTTGAATGTCCTTATCCAGTGCTTTTTTGAAAGATTTGCGAAAAGCCCCGTTACGTAATCACTCTCAAAACGTCATAGTTGGGAGCTCAAATTTTGAGGCATATTTGTGTGGATCATTGAATTCTACTTTTATTAAACATCTTTCCAACCATATGCATTTTATAACAAACGGTTACACACGCTTTTCAAAGACCAACTCGACCGATTCAAGGCAACGTGTTCCTTTGAGGTTTGTTCTACTATTTTTTTCATTGATGTGTTTTGAGGAATATCATTCTCAGAAAAAAAATTCGTTCAGAGACCATCTGCCATAAAGAGGAGATGAGGCAAATATTTTTCTGCCAGAGTTGAAAGTCCAGCTGGTTACATGTTGACCTTTTCTTTAGGCACACCCCCGTAATTTCTTTCACCAAAGAAAAACTCTGGTGACTTTCCGTCTTACATTCTAGAAGAGCGAGCTGAGGCTGGTGTCAATTTCACCCCAGCAATTGCGAACATGTGAAGATTTAAGGCGAGACCAACACATCTCGTTGTGCGAGGAGGTGACTTCCATGCAATTTTAAAGGGAAAGTACACTTACTGCTAAGTTTGTATATACTCAGCGCCTTGACTACCTTGTTGGTAGATGCCTGCGCTATATAAAACTTTGATATTATTATTATTACTATATAATCTTTTAAGAAGAGAGGATCCACCCCAATCTTATAGTTTTCCATAAACACACTGAACAAACGCCTTTTGTACATTTGATAACAAGTCCCTTCGATCCACTAAAGCAAATGTATGGGGGTCGTCCTGCCGATTTCTCCACCTTCTGCCCAGGTAGTAGTTTAAAAGCAATACAGTTCTTTTCAGAACTAAGAAATCTCCTCAATTCTAGTCAGGGGTAGTATAATATAAAACAAGACAAGTTCTCAAAAGTTCTCAATTTTTGTGGATAAACAGCAATATCTTTTTCCATAACCTCAGTACTTCGAAGTGAAATTTTTCTCAAAATGCATTTTACCACCCAAAGCTGCTGCAACTCTTACAAAGTAACAGGCCAGATTCTTCACTGAGGCAACAAAGGTGATCGCCTCCCTAGTCGTTGCCTTGGTGCCCTTGAAATGCTCCAGTAGAAATTTACAACTTTCTCATAGGGTGCCCTTTACAAGGAGAAAATGCCTTGGTGCCCTTGCCCTTCTCCGATAACGAAGCATACATGCCTGCAGTAAGTTTTGATTGCCATTAATGTTCAGAGTGATTACCAAACAGACACCTTCCCTTTAAGCTGAGGTGGCCGCATGACACTTTGAAGGACATGCCTTCTACGCCATTTCTAATAGTAAGCAGACAAAACATGACGTGCGCAACGCCAGGTGCACCCTTGATCTCTAAGTCTATACTGAAGATTCTCTTTGTCGGCACTCTATCTTCATTACAATCAGATTAGAGTTTTCAAACCAAACTAAATCCGGACTATTTTGAGTTTTGTTTACTAATATTAAAGACACTGGACACTATTGGTAAATGTCAAAGACCAGTTTTCTAACTTGCTGTATCTCAACATATGCATAAAATAACAAACCTGTGAAAATTTGAGCTCAATGGGTCGTCTTAGTTACGAGATAATATTGAAAGAAAAAAACACCCTTGTCATACGAAGTTGTGTACGTTTAGATGGTTGATTTCGAGACCTCAAGTTCTAAACCTGAGGTCTTGAAATCAAATTTGTGGAAAATTACTTCTTTCTCGAAAACTATGGCACTTCAGAGGGAGCCATTTCTCACAATGTTTTATACCATCAACCTCTCCCCATTACTCGTCTCCAAGAAAGGTTTTATGCTAATAAATATTTTGAGTAATTACCAATAGTGCCACTGCCTTTAAAGGAAAGTGTTCACAGTGAAATAATACAACTAAACATTTGTGATTTATAAGTTATTGCATGGTGATGTATCAAGGTATATTTGGTATGCAGTATCACCGAGTGTATACTTTGCTGTGTAGATTTTGTTCTTTAAGAACATGTCTTGCTATTTATTTGACTGCCGTGGAGTATATTTTCGGAATTTGTGAGATTTCTCAGTTCAGGAAAGATCTGTCCTGCTTATAAACTCCTGGGCAGAAGGTAGGAAATCGGCTGGGACTACATTTATTAGGTCTTGCAATGTGAAAATACCTTTTCAGCTCTTTACACATCGATGCTTCTAAACATCGCAATACCTTTAAACGATTGTTTCTTCACAATGGCTTTAGATTTTGTGTAATGTGTTTACCCCTCATTTGGAAAATTTTACACAGCAATAAATGTTTGATAGCAAAACAGCTCTTGCCTTCAACGAGCAGGATGGGGGGGGAATAAAGACAGGCTGAAAATTGAGAGTGATACAAATCAACTATCCATTTAGGAAATGGAAGCGCCGTCACTATGTAAAGCTAGCCCTATGGGTGATGCTCTGAAATTGACAAGAAGGTTTTCAAGACATGATCCGAGAATAAATAACCACACAAAGTTGCGTGTGTCACTTACGATTGATTTAGATAAGAGATCATTAAGATAGACAGAGAGGTCTTGAGTCCAAAGGTATCTTCTCTTGAGTTTATACAAAGCCAAACTGCCTCTGTCTCACAGTTCCTTAACTTCTTCCTTTGGGTTGGGAAGATGTACAGAGGCTGATTAGGCTTCCTTATAGTTTGGTTTCGGAAGACAGAAATGATAGCAATTTACCTAAACTTAAGAGTGTTAATATTGCTTGAAGGCTATTTGTATACCGTGGGAGACAGGATGTGGGAAAACGAAAGCGCGGAATAATTTTTTAGCTATCTTTATTGGGTTGCATTTAGTCCGAACAATCAAGATAAACGTCCATATCAGGGCACAAATCAAAACAACCCTGACAATTTGATTTAGGAATGATTAGGTGGAGGAATTGAGTGGCATGAACAAACTTTATTTCTGCACAGAGGAGGATCCACATACTGTGTGGACTTGAAAGCACCCACTGGACACCACTGACCAGTCATTTTAGCAGTGGGCTTCGTAGTAAATCACAATCAAACAAGTCCAGCTTAGGCTTAGTGTTTTTACTAAACTTCTACTCAGCAAGCTGATATCAGGCCTGACACTTCAAGGAGGAAACAAAGGCATTTGCCTCCATGCCCCCTGGTCATTGCCTTGGTGGCCTTGAAATGCTCCAGTAGAAATTTACAATTTCCTTATAGGGTGCCCTTTACCAAGGGGGAAATGCCTTTGTGCCCCTGCCCTTTCAGAAATGAAGCAGACGGGCCTGTTAGTACAAACCTACTACTAAATCTTCAGCAAATATGAGAAGATGTTTGATCTTGTAATGTAAGCATATATTTGGTCTGGTATAACATACCAGCTATAAAGACATGTGTTTCAGTGAAAGATTAAGCCCCAACAGATAGTCAGCAGGCCACCATTAGCATCTTGCATTTAGGGATATTTAGTACAACAAACAGGGAGGTTTATAGAGTTACAACCTGCACACAAAGTAACTGAAAGGACACACAATAATATTTAAATAAACACATCAGCAGACTGATAAGTTGGTACAGGTTAGAATCCCTACAAAGGCATCTCCTGATTGGGGTGGGGGGGGGGGTACTCATTTAGCGTTTTAAAAAGAAAAAAATAACTTTCATTATAAACTAAATGAAAAGAAGTAAATGATAAAAACAAAGAGAGAGGAATAAATAAAAGTTGCTTACAGCTGTGCCTTGAATCGAGCTCTTAGAATAGCTTGTTGCAAATCCAACGATGGGCGATCGCAATCCATGACATCGAATGTTGCACACGGACGCTATGAGACGCTCCAAATACCCCTAATCTCACTAGCGTTTAAAGACTTGGGCGAAAAACGCAGCTCCAACTGCCTGCTACATCAAATCCTTATTCCTTCCCCCGATAAACAAACCAAGGCGTCGTGGCCAGAGACCCAAATTGTATTAGCCGGTAGCGAGCCTAAGAACCCAATGCTATCAGACGCTAAAGCTATATCTGGCTCACCAAGGTGTGTATAATTTTATTACGTCAGTTGATGCCCCTATGTAATATCACTCATGGCTGAACATGCACTGCACACAGTCAAAGACGACCAGCCAGGGCCAGTACACAACCAAGGGCCAATATCCACACCATGGACTTTGTGTCTGAGTATTGATAAAAAACAGATGAGGTATTTTCTTAAGCTTTGTTATTAACCACCATTGGACGATATTTCATAAAGTGGTCCCCGATCTACTTATTTATTTTAAAGGGGCGCTCCGTGGAGTTTTTCCTCTCTATGACCTGAGTACATATTTACGGTCAATATACATTGCATGGGGCTTGGTGACGTCTGGGTAATGCAACATAGACTGGTAGAAGATGAGGTTACGTGATTGCATATGCATTGTGATGAAGCTAAGTAGAAATTAAGCCCAGCGAGAGCAACATGGAAGATTCCATTGTAGCTCCCAGGGGAGGTTTTGTAGACTAAGTGGGTTTTAACCAACTATCCTTATGGGGAAAGTAGAACAGCATTGAATTATTAACCCCTAGGTTTTCTTAGAATGTTATCATCTCAATGAATGATAATTTGTCTTTGCTTTTGATTTTCTCCAACAAATCCTAATCTTAAAGGTCTCTCTCAACATGGAGCTATACAAGTGCTCTCACATAACATTTAATGCAGTTACAGGACTATATCTGTATCATGTTCACTTCAATTCAAAGCAACGTTTAGTTCCACATACCCCTATGCACATAATTATACCATCATCAAGAAAACAAAAATTACAGTCAATCAAATGTGGAGGCACGTTCCAAAAAGCTGGGCTGGTCAAGGAACAGCCTATAAAATGAAACAAAACAACAGCTTTGCAATAGACGAATAAATAAAAAAATGACACCTACAACAAGTAACAATAACAGTATGGGTTTACGTGTACTAGCAACAGAAGTAAGATGAGATAATAATAAAAGTGTGTTAATACACTATGTGTAGCTTTCTTTTTGACTAGGCCTACATGTGGGTTTATGGCATCTTTTGCAGAGTGAAAACTCCGACCCATAGCCTTTACCAATAGGGTTTCCAATGTGCTAAATAACTGTCAGATAAAAGTTCAATCCACTTTGCCTAAAGTGCGTCCTCAACTGACAGCAGATCGAATAAATAAACAATCAAGTGACTCTGCAGATGACACAAGGCTCAGTGATCAGCTAAATATTTGACTTATTCAAAAACAAATATTGAGATAATTAAAAGCGATCAGTGCAGTCAGATGATGGACCCTATTTACACTACATCCAGAATGGTGGACAGATCCGGATCTGACTATATAATATCTCAAATTAAAAACACCAAAAGACCAAGAAAGGCAAATGCAATTCTCATGAGTGGGATAAACAATTAATGTGCAGTTCACCCCTTGATGTTTTGTGGTGATATTTTACAACCTTTTGCAGCTCATCTTTATCCTCTTCCACATAAATTATTTAAAGGAACGTTACAGAATTGGCAAGAAACAAAAATCGTGAAGATCACAGATTTACATGAAACTTACCGGTCTATAATGACGATGATAGTAGAAAACATCCCTTGAAATATTTATGTCTGAAATTTCATATTTGCTGAGAAATAAATAATCTAATTTTGCGTTTGGAGTTTATCGCTCAGTGAGCGGTTTATTCATTTTTGTTTTGGAATCGATGCTTTGCAAAATGTGTTATCGGTTTAACTATTCTCTCGTGACCCAGTTGGCCGATTGATCTCGAACTTCTACAGGTTTGTCATTTAATGTATAGGCCCTATGGTGGATTACATAAAGTGTTTACTCTGCTAGCAAAACCAATTCTGTAATGTTCCTTTAATATAATGATCGACAACGGGGAGGGGTTGATTAAAGAGCATGATTAATTAAGGGTAGATTAGACATTCATCTATGGACTAAACGACAGAGAGAAATTGCTGCCAGGCCCTGTGAGCTCTATGCCATACAACCTGGATTAAACAGAAGATCACAAAACATAATGGTCTGACATTTAGACCTAGCAGGACGAGCCTGTCTGATAGGCTAAATATATAAGATCAGCACAAGACCTTTATGGGATTTAGTGATGAGTAAACGATTGCCTCCTTGGCCTTTGGTTTTGGCCTTGGTGCCTCTTTAGAAAATAAATCCTGAAGGGAAATGGAAATGGCCTTGCCCCCTCATATCTCAAACTATAACACTGAAATAGAGATTTAGCATTAAGTGGGGGAGGTTTGACAAAACTGCTCCGGATTTGCAGTATTATCTCAAAAACGCTAGCACAATCTAAAATGAATAATGAGCTTTATTGTTTATATTTACACATAGGATTAAAAGGAACGAACAGTTCCAAAAACCAAAGGTAGAAGATGTTCCTTTTAAACTTAAGACAAGGGACAAGGTCAATGAGAAATACTCTATATCACATTGCTGCAGTACTAACACCCACATATATCTATAAATCCAGTACAAATTGTAAACAAATCTTAAAAATTTGATACTAAATGTATTATCCTCTTCGCCTGGTGATGAAACTTCTTGAAAAATAGAATGAGAAAACAGATTTAGCTGTTGTAGACAAGTTACCAACCAAACGGACTAATGGTATAAATGGTATAAATGTTTCTACCCTAGCAGAGTCTTTCTCGAAGGCTAAAATAGAATGTCACATTTCCAACTACATGTTTGATGAAAACAAGACCAGAGTCTTCAGTCTATGATGATGGCATGTTCCTCTCTATCAACAAAATCTGAAGGCCGAAGTGGGTACTGAAGAAATCCTGGCAAATCCCAAGCCTGCCAGTGCCATGAATGTTATTTCAATATTTCCATTATCAAAAACCAATTAAGAAGAAGGAGCTAAAGACACTGGACACCTTTGTTTAAAGTCAAAGACCAGTATTCGCACTTGGTGCATCTCAACATATGCATAAGACAACAAACCTGTGACAATTTCAACTCAATTAAAGACACTGGACACTATTGGTAATTGTCAAAGACCAGTTTTCTCACTTGGTGTATCTCAACATATGCATAAAATAACAAACCTGTAAAAATTGAGCTAATTTGGTCATCGAAGTTGCAATATAATAATGAAAGAAAAAAAACACCCTTGTCACACAAAGTTGTGTGCTTTCAGATGCTTGATTTCAAGACCTCAAAATCTAATTCTGAGGTCTCGAAATTAAATTCGTGGAAAATTACTTCTTTCTCTAAAAATTAGGTTACTTCAGAGGGAGCCGTTTCTCACAATGTTTTATACTATCATTAGCTCTCCATTACTCATTACCAAGTAAGGTTTTATGCTAATAATTATTTTGAGTAATTACCAACACTGCCTTTAAGTTGCAAGGGAATTATGAAAGTGTGCTTTCAGATGCCTAAAAGCGGCTCAGGACTAGCTGAAGTCTTTTAATATTTGAGTGAGAAATTATCTTTCTCAAAAACTGTGTTACTTCAGAGGGAGCCATTTCTCACAATATTTTATACCCTCAACAGCTCTCAATTGCTCAATACCAAGTAAGTTTTTATTAATCATTATTTTGAGTAATGACCAATAGTGTCCAGAGGCGTTAAAATTTAAAGGATGGGAAAATACAAATGGAGAAGTGATAATATAAAACGAAGTGCTAGTAGTGCCACTGACTTTAGGTTTACGGAGATTGATGCATTTGGACCTGCATTATATTGCACCTAATTGAGTGGGGGGGGGGGGGGGCAGACTGGACTACAAGACATTTCAGCAGCATAAGTTGAAAATATAAAATGGAATTGGGCTGGTCAAATCTGTCATAGAACAGACAATATGTGGGTAGTACAAACATAACATACAGAGAAGGAGTAGGGGTGCTGGAGAGATAAATTGCACCAGTACTGGGGCAATAATAATTTGTTCCATAAAGCTCAGGAATAGAGACACTCGACGATGTCATGCTGAGGCCTTATTCATCCTGCCGTGGGTTGACAACGGCTGAAAATACATTGTAGCATGCAATTGTTTTGATTCACAATAAATCTAATTACAAATTAAAAACCCTGGCCTGCTTGTTATACTGTGATGATGGATAATGTATACCCCCCCCCCAAAAAAAAGAGGAAAAACACCCAAAACCCAAACCCAAGAAATTAATTTCTTTGGTTTTATATTTGCAATTATCAAGCAAGTCTATGTTGATGTCATGCCATGATGCATACGATTCCATTGATTTGTAATAATTAATGCTTGAATAATTTACGCTGCAGGCAGGATACATGTATATTGTACTGAACCACAAATGCCAAGGTTTGTGGCGTCTAAATTCATAATCTGATACAGCCCTTATTGCATTCTAAGAAATTTCAATAAAAAGTTGCATGTAATTTCTTCTTGGTTAAATAAAAACATATGAAAAAATCTTAAAAAGCATATAATTCACTGAAATTTGAGTGATATTGTACCAAAACAAAATTCCATGGTAGTATGAAATGAAACACTGACTTCAGTTCTGTTATTTGTTCAAATGTAACTGCTGTGGTTTCTCTACCCCCCCCCCCCCTCCAAGGACAAACAACAACAACAACAAAGACACCTATAACATTTCTGTAGAGTTGCTATAAAGGAACAAACCTCTATTACAATCAGAATTTCTCCAAAACATTCTTCCTGCACTGCACATCAGCACAAACGTAATAATTCATGAATGATTGTTTGTTTTTGTGAAGGTTACAATATTTATGGGAATCCATATGACATGTGAGGTCTAACTCAAGGAGTTAAATGTGAAATGTGGGTGAGTTCAGAAAGAAGAAAACAATTTCATCCAAGAGTTGGAAAATCAGAAAGTCTATTATTGGAAACATTTGAAGGGCTTACCAAGGCCAATACAAGGGACAACAGATGCTTCATGTAATTCCAAGACTGAAGTTGAAGTAACAAGGGAAAATCAACACTTAT